>NC_046167.1:63922463-64044963 GCF_011064425.1 Rattus rattus | reverse complement strand
ATCAATTTGCAGACTAAAAGCATCTAACAGAGCCTCTGGGTTCCCTTGCTGAATCCTGTCCTCTTCCCTTGGGTTTTATTGAAACGGGGCCAGTATTGGTGCACTTTAGAAGGCTTGTGTTAATCTGGAAATAAACAATCATGTGAATAATGGAGATGTCTTGTTTCAAGTCCATGAGCTCCTCATTAGCTCGTATTCTTTCTCTCCCCCAATGCCAAGACAGGATTAGTCAGAAGATGCCAGTGAGGGGGATAGAGACTGGGGGAGCCCAAGGCAGGAAGAAGAGCTGGGAAGAAGGCTAGAGAGCAGCTAAGAAGCCAGATCCCACCTCAGCAGCCCAGTACCAAAGTGACCTCAGTCAGGTTGGAGCAAAATCTTTGAGTCAGTCATTCACCAGAAAATCTGCTAACTTGTGAGGGCAGGTCTGCAGGAGCAGCCCGGGACACTCTGTCATCAGCCATGGGAGCCAGTGTGGGGACAGGGACTCAGAACTGTGGGAATTCCAGTCCGCCACCTGCTCCCTGCTGTGAGGAAGGACAGCTGGGGACAAGTAGCATCCATCTCAACTGCTTACAGATTGAGAGGCAATGACTTTTGGGGTGTGTTTTTGTTGTTGTTGTTGCCATTGTTGTTGCTGTTGTTGCTGCTGCTGTTTTGAGACAGGCTGGCCTCCAACTTGCTATGCAGCAAAAGATAACCTTGACCTCCTGCTTCTACCTCCCAAGTGTACATTGTAGGCATATGCTACACGTGATGCTGAGAATCAAAGCCATAACTTCATACATGCTAACTAAACATCTCCCAGATGAGGTAGGTATACCCTGTACCAATATTTTTTAAAGCTCTGAGTCCTAAAATGTCCCATATACCCACATGATAATGAAAAGGAGATCAAGGTTCCCCTAGAGAAGACCCCTGTGCCACACTTCCCACAGGGGCTTGTACTTTTATCAATTATCACATTTCTACCTGTGATTTAGTTTATAGGGAAAATGCTCTCACCACTTTCCCAGTTTGACAGTGGGTTAAGAAATATACTGAGGGGCTCTCAGAACTCAAATCCTTAATCTTGGGGTAAGTGAGGATAGTGATTCCCACATGCCATTTCATCAGAGCATACTTTCTTTACATGTGAGGTGAAATTCCGAAATCTAGTCCATGTACCTAACTTGCCTTTCTCTTTCTTCTCTTAACTAGAAATTGCTCACAAGTCAGATAGTAATTGTCATCTCCTCACTGGTGCTTTCCCAGAATTCTGTGGGCATGGCTCCTGCCACTGTGTCCCCCTAAACATGTCCTACCTTGATTATAGCTTTGGTTACATTTTGTGATAATTCTTGGGATATTTGTGTCCTGGAGATCATAAGATGTCTGTTTTATTCTTTCCCTCTTTCTTTAAGAGGTGAATCCTGACATTCCTCCACAAATGCTCTAGTTCTACAGCCAAGAACGATTCTCCAACTCACTGTTCATGTGCCCCCATGCCTGGCCTTATGTGGTGCGATCAAGCCTCGTGCATGCTAAGTAAATGCTCTACCAGGACATGGTAGAGTCACAGCAAACTAGATGGTTTAAACAGTGTAAGAGAAAGTTATTGCCTTACCATCCTGAAGTCCAAAAGTCCAAAGTTGGGATGTCAGAAGTGATTTCTTCTGAGGATCATGGGGAAGAATTCGCTTCATGTCTTTATCTGTGTCTGGCAATTTCCTGGAATCTTTCTCATTCTTTGAGTTAAAGATGCAAAGATTCAGCACCCAATCTTTTTCCTCCTCTTCTCCCTCCCCATCTTCTTTTCCTCCTCCTTTTCCTCCTCCTTCTCCTCCTCTTCCTCCTTCTCTTCCTTCTGGCAAGGTTTCATAATGTACCCCTGGCTGGCCTGAAACTCACTATGGAGACAAGCTGGCCTTGAACTCAGAGATCCACCTGCATTTGAATCAAGAGTGCTGAGATTATGAGCCCAGTGTTCATCTCTACGTGGCACCCTCTCAATCTGTGTGCCGGTATCCAAATGTCCACGTTTAATAAAGATACAGTCGCAGTGGATTAGGGGTCACCCATCTTCCGTATGACTTTTCTCAATTCCATGCACAAAACAAAACTATTATTCTTAATAATCAAGTCACATTCTAATGTATTAGGACTTTAACCTATGAGTTTGAGGATGCAGCATACCATTCGACTCTCTAAGAAAAATCCATGTACTTTATATAATTTTAAATCTTCACTATGCATTTTCAGAAGGAGTAAAGCTCTAACCAACGATAAGGCAGAGAGACAAAGATGGTGAGAGGAAGAAAGAGGAAAAGGAAGAGGGAGAGGAGGAAGAAGGGAGAGAAGGATGAGAAAGGATAGGTGCAGAAAGGGAAGGAGAATTGACCCAAAATAAGGACTCCAAATCAGGAGTGTCTACACTTTTGACATTGCAGTGTGACTCATCAACAAATATGTCGGACCAAATTCATAGATATCGTTGGATGCATGCAACCCATGGGACATAAGATAGATATGTGTGTGATAATCTAATTCTAGGTGTAACATCACTATTATTACAACTTCGTGAGTGGTGGGGAGAGGGGTTGGGAAGATGGCTTACCAGCAAAGCAGCAGCTGTACTGCTTGAGGGCCTGAATTCAATACTCAGAATCTACGTAAAAAGAAGCAGCCACACATCAAAGACTGTGCGCGCGTAATCTAGGAACTGAGGAGACAGAGACAGGCAGATCCCTGAGGCTCACTGATCAGTAAACAAGTGTTACCTCAGTTTCTGCCATGCTGGAATTCAGAGACCACTGTGAGGAGAAAGGGGGCCAGGCTATATCACAGGATGCTAGCAAAGCTTAGCGTTGTCTGTGTGGTGCTGTTTGCATAGACATGCAGAATGCGAGAGTCCTCCGGTCACTGGGCCTTGCACTAAGAGGCCAGGCAATGTGCAGCCAGGACAGATTCTCTGGGTTTATCTCTGGGGAGAGTTGCACCTGAAGCTGTAAGGGTGACCAAGGTCGTAGTAGAAATGGCAAGATATTGGAACTGCCAGGTACATGGGATATCGCTGACAAAACAGGAAGCACAAGTGGAGCTGGCCCAAAAGTGGCCACATGTATTACAAGGAGCAGGGATCTAGGAGCCTACACAAGCACACACAAGGCCACAAGTCCCAGATGCTAGACATGGAACTACAGGATGCAATGTTTGCCCTAACGGGTTTCCATTTTGCTTTGGTTCGCTCTATTTTTGTTAGCCCCTCTTTGGCATGGGGATGTTTGTTCTGTGAAACTGTACATTGGAGGCATGTAACTTGCTTTCTCGTTTTATAAGGATCACAACTAAGAGAAGACCTTGAGTCTCTGGGAGAACTTTAGGACTTCAGATACTTGGGTAGTGTCGGCACTCTTAAGACTATAGAGACTCTTGAAGTTAGGCCAGATGCCATTTTTTCAAGAGGAGATGACCAAGAGCCAATTAAGTTTCAGGATGAGCTGTCATGACATGGATTTGAAGTATCCCATGGGTGCATGTGTTTTAATGTCTGCCTCCCACAACTGGTGCCACTGTTTTGGAATGATGGATCCTGGCCGACAAAGGTAGAACATTATACAGGGGCAGGCCTAGAGGGTTGCTTCAACTACACTTCTGATCTGAGCTCTCTGCATCCTAACCCACCAAGGAACCTTCACCACGTGCTCCAATGTCATGAACCCTGCCTCAATTTCTTTGCTATGATGGCCTAAAACTATGAGGCAAAAAAAAAAAATTCTTTCCTCCCTGAAGTTTCCTCTGTTAGAATTTATCATGGCAACAGGAAGGTAACCAGAATTCACCTACCAATTTATTAATCTACAACTGTTTGATGGGATTGTATTATGTGTTCAACCATATTTCCGTTAAAGACTATGGTAAAAGAAACATAAACAAAAACAAAGACAAAAAAACCAGCAAAATGACAGCAGCTTGTAGAGAGGCTATCGCAGGAGTGTCTCCTAACTTGCTAGAACCTAAAAAACATACTGAATATTGGGTAACTAGCATTCCTTCCAGGAACACCAGAGAGTACAAAGGCCCCAGGATAGGAACACAAGGCCAGAGTGACTTGACTGTAGTTATCAAGCAAGAAGAGTTAGCAGATGTCAAAGAGACAGAGTCCAACTACTGGGGCTGTGTGACACAGTGTAAGGATTTGCGAGGGCTTTTCTATCTAGAATGCTCAGTCATTGGAAAGCAGGAAACAGGCATGTATCTGATTTATACTTTCAAAAGTCACTGTGGTCACTGGATGTAAAAAGTGTAGATGATAAGAAAATTGGGCGTGGGGGTAGGGGGAGTCCATGAAACAATTTCTAATGATATTCTGTAATACTCATAGATGGATGCCGAGCCCAATTGTCATCTAGGGAAGTCCTCCAGCCGCTGATGGGAGCAGATGCAGAGACCCACAGCCAAACACTATGCAGAGCCGGGGGAACCCCACAGAAGAGGGGGGAGGGTTTGTAGGAGCCAGAGGAGTAGAGGAGTAGAGGACACTATGAGATTATGGCCCACAGAATCAACTCAGCAGGGCTCACAGGGGCTCACAGAGACTGAAGCGATAAACACAGACCCTGTACAAGCCTAGTTGGTTTGGGTTTCTTGTTGTTGTTTTGGGGTTTTTGTTTTGTTTTTTGGAGGGAGAAGAGGAAGGGATCTGGGGGAGAGGAGAGGTTGGAGAAGGGACTAGGAGTGGCAGGAGGGGAAACTGGGGTCAGGATGTAATGTATTAGAGGGGAAATAAAAGAGCCTTTGCCCCAAACCAAGCAACAGTTGCTGGAGATTTAGAATAGGAAATAGCAGCGAGGGTCAATGTTTACATGTACAAAATAAGACTACATAGGAACACATACATGTGTGTACACACATGCACACAGACAGACGTAAACATTCAGTAAACATTTAAGCACATCTTTCAATCCCATGTTTACCTCACCACCACCACCCTGTTCTCTGCTCTCTGAACCCTAACTGCTAGGAACTAATTAACCAGATCAGAGGGCATAGGAAGTTGTGTTTGAACACAGACAATACCAACACAAGTCTGATGCTCTTCAAGACTGTCTGCTTGCTTTCTGTCTGTCTTTCTGTCTGTCTTTCTTTCTTTCTTTCTTTCTCTCTCTCTCTCTCTCTTTCTTTCTTTCTTTTACTCATATGCATCCATAATTAAAGGTGACATAAAGTTGTGTCCCCTGAGCCAACGTAGCACCAGATTGACCATTCCCACTGAATGAATGGATGGTGACCCCAGTCTGTAATTAGTTGACCATCTGCTCTATTAAATCATCTCTTACCTTGACAGGTGAGGTTGTCTAATTAGCAGCTCTCTATTCTATGTAAGCCTCTAAAATCCACCCGGCGTAGTGTTCTTGTAGTGTTGGAGCTAATAGGCAATAATAATCGTATTAGTACATGTTGTACACCTTCTTAATCAACTTCTCAAGCTCCTTCCATGCACACAGCGCCCTCTGCAGGTCTTGCCAGCTAAATGCCATCCCCTATGGCACCTTTTACTTAAGCAAAATTGAGGAGGGAACCCGGCTTTGCACATTTGAATGTTTACCTATGTTTACACAACCAGACCCCACACATGTCCACTAAGCCCCAACTAGGCCTCCCCTTCTCTTACTCTCAGTGAGTCCTTCAAGGAATGCAGGTCACTGTCCTTAAAGTGTGGACCGCAGACCCCTGAGGTTGGGATAAGAAGCTACTTCTGAAACTCTTACAGGGCTCCTACGGTAAGAGTATTCATATTAGTACTGAGACGCCATTCGCCTTTTACACCGAGTTGGCACAAGCGAGTGGAAAAGAAACCATCTTAATGCAAATCAAGGCAGGTCCACCCAACCACTCGGGCAGTTACCGTGTTCCTCACAACCACACTTTTGCCAGGAGAAAATGAAACAGGAGAAAGTTACACTTAACAATGCTCTCGACAGTGCAATAAAAGTCACTTTATTAGATTTCAATCTTTGAATACATAACTTTTTAATACCCTCTGGGATGCAGTGAGAAACGCATAATAAACCTTCTGCCACCTACTACACTATAACAATTGTCTGACGTCTCTCTTGATTCAAGAGAACACCATTTTTTAATTTTATCCTCTGCTGGCTGTATTTATTAATTACTAATAGAAATATATTAAAATCTCTGGTTTTAATTAGCAGATTAGCTGTTTCTCCTTGTAGTTCTATTGGCTTTTTTTTTTTTTTTTTGGCTTCCCTGTTTTGCTCCTGTTACTATAATGGGCCATACACATTAAGGATTGTCATGTCTTCTTGGAGAACCAATACCTTTATCCTTTGATAATGTCCCCTTTTGAAAAAAGTTACATATAATATTTCCATTAATTTGAGAAGTCCATATAATGTATTCTGATTGTATTTACTCCCTAGTCCTCCCTGAAACTCCTCCCGGGTCCTCCCTACCCCGTGCTGTCATGTCCTCTCACTGCAGCCGACTTCCTGGTCCTGTGGCTCTTGCTGTTTTTCTGCCCCCTCTTCCTCAGTGTTCCCTGACCTTAACAGTAGGGGTCATGTCCTAAATGCATTCATGGGGACAAGCACCCCATGCACAGTTGTTCGCTGTGTTTTGATCAGCTGTGGTCTTCTGTAATGCTTGCCACATCCCACACAAAGAAGCTTCGTTGAGAAAAGGTGGGAGCTACACTTACCTATGAGGATGAGAAAAGCTATTTAGAATTACAGTTTCCTTTGTTGAAATCCCTAATAACTCTCGATGGTCTGAAGTCTGATTTCAAAGTTTGTAAAGCTACCGCTACTTTCTAACAGGTTCCAGGTAGTGTCAGTGCAGAGTAGTTTTCCCTCTATCCATTTGTTTTTAATCTGTTAGTGTCATGGTTTGCATATGCCTGGGCCAGGAAGTGGCACTATTAGGAGGTGTGGCCCTGTTGGAGTAGGCATGGCGTTTTTAGAGGAAGTGTGTCACTGTGGGTGTGGGCTTTAGGACCCTCATCCTAGCTGCCTGGAAGCCAGTCTTCTCCTAGCAGCCTTCAGATGAAGATGTAGAACACTCAGCTCCTCCTGCACCATGCCTTCCTGGATGCTGCCATGCTCCCACCTTGATGATAATGGACTGAACCTCTGAACCACTAAGCTAGTCCTAATTAAACGTTGTCCTTATGAGAGTTGCCTTGGTCACGGTCTCTATTCACAGCAGTAAAACCCTAACAAGACAGTTTGTGTCTTTACAGTGTTTCTTGTAAACAACACATGGTTGGATCTTGCTTCTTGATCTCTCTGCAATTTTTGTTTGTTTGTTTGTTTGTTTGAGGCAGGGTTTCACAATGTAGCCCTAGCTGGCTTGGAACTCACCAGGTAAAACCAGGCTGACCTTGAACTCTCAGACATCTACCTGCCTCTGAGTACTGAGATCAAAGATATGCACCACCATGCTTAATTCATCCTTTAGGTATTTGTTTGTTTATTGATTGATTGTGGGGGCTGCGTGTGTACACATGTGGGCCAGCTGGATTTTATGTCAACTTGACACAAGCTAGAGTCATCTGAGAGGGGGGGACCTCAGCTGAGAAAACGACCCCCTAAAATTGGACTGTAGGCAAGTCCTTGGGACATTTTCTTAATTAGTGATTAATGACCGCCATTGTAGCCTGGGTCATCTCTGGACTGGGGTCCTGGCTTCTATAAGAAAGCAGACTGAGCAAGTCATAGGAGCAAGCCAGTAAGCAGCTCCCTCTGTGGCCTCTGCGTCAGCTCCTGCCTCCAGGTTCCTGTCTTGTGTTCTTCCCTGCCTTCCTTCCATGATGTAAGTGTAAGCAAATTAAATCCTTTCCTCCCCCAAGTTGCTTTTGATTATGGTGTTTCATCACAGCGATAGAAACTTTAACTAAGACAACATGCTATGTCATACATGTATGATAACATGCTATGTCATACATGTATGATAACATGCTATGTCATATATGTAGAATTCCACAAGGCAGGGCTCTAGAATTGAATCCAGATCACTTAAAGAGTGGCAGCAAGCTCCCTTGCTCATGGCATCAGAAACAAGAAAGATCCTGTCTCGACGAGGTGAGAAACAAGAACCAGCCTCTGACCTCCACACACATGTCATGATCCCCCCCATGCCCAGAGTCACACAAATGCACACAAAAATAAAAATTTAAAGAGAAAAAGGAATTCCTGATTCCCGAAGGAATTCATAGGACAAATTTATATAGCTGTAATCTCAGGTGAGATGCTTTCCCAGGAAGATTATGGGTCCAAGGTTGGCCTAGGATATATTTTACCTAGATTGGCCTTATAATAATAAAAATATTACCTAAATATTTTTATGTGTCTTAACACATAAACAATTAAAACTATAAATGAAAAAGTCAGTATGTCCGTCAAAATTTAAAACTTTTCTCGCAGATGTAAAAGCAAGCCACCGACTGGCAGAAAATATTCGACAAGACTGATGTCTAGCATGGAAAAACCACTCTTAGGACAAGATGGTAAGCACCTTAATGAAGAGGCTAATGATTGGTGTGGACACACTGAAGTGACTCATGAAAGCCACAGAGTTTGTGAAGGTGTTTGGATCATTCGTCACTAGGGAGAAAATTAAAATCACTATCTTATTACACATCTGCTCAAACGGCTAAAAAGTCAGAAGTGTCCTGGCATAAGGGCTGGGTGGAGACTGCTGCCTAATGACCTGAGATCGAGTCCCAGGACCCACCTGGGGAAAAGAGAGACGTGGCTCTGGCAAACTTGTCCCCTAAGCTACTTGTGCTCGCACACACTCATATGTGCGAGCACCACAAATGAGTGTAATTAAGATTTAAAAGGCTCGCAACACCAAGTATCAAAGGGGACATGAAGCGCTCCCTTCCGTCGTTGGTGGGACTGTTAGACGGCGCAGCTGCTTTGGAAAAGCTCGACACTGTTGTAGAAAGTTAAACATGCACGAGGTGACCCAGCCATTCCATCCTTGAGCATTCCCCTCTGAGGAGTGAAAACATACATCTGCACGAATGCATGCGGCTCACGCATGAATATTCATAACAGATTTATTTATGATAGCCAAAACCTTGCAGGGGAAAAAAAACAACAGATGTCCATAAACAGGCAAAGAATAGAGAAATCTGTCCATCAGACGAGAGAAGACCACTCGGCAGCCACGGTAAGGCAATCCCAGCACTGGCCACAGCACAGACACACTTCAATACCACGACAACCTGCAAAGCAAGCAGCCAGACCACAGAGATTGTTTCCTCACAATTCCACCGAGATAAACTTACAGAACCACACTGCTATGTTATCCCAGCCTCTGGCCACGCATGTCTGGTGTGCACCAAATCTGACTAGCCTAAACTGAGAGATGCTTCAGTTACTATCCGCTGCTGTGGTATACCGTGACCGACTGGGCTGATGGAGGAATGACCTCTCGTCTTATGGCTCCAGAAGGAGAGTCTTGTAATGGCAGGGTTGGGTGGCAGCAGACAGCCAGAGCAGGAAGCTGGCTGATGACACTTTGTCACACAGGAATCCAAAAGAGCAAACAGGAAGTGAGTTGGCGGTATGAATTCTTAGAGACATACACCTGTAGTAAGGCTGAAAGCACCACTTTCCCAAACAGTGTCATTAAATGAGTTCTTCAAATACCTGAGTCTATGGGGGACATTTCTATTCAGACGACCACACTGTGAGTGACAGATTCCAGAGTCGGTATTAAAACAGAGGGAGGGTACAAAGTGTCTCATTGACAGTTTCATGATGATGGCACACCAAATTAATGGTATTTTTGATATTCTGTATGATGTTATAGGAAATATGCTATTTAAGTAAACTCAATTGACCAGTAATATAATAAGAATTAGATACAAATGACCTTCACCCTAATAAAAAGTAAACAAAAAAAAAATCTCAAATTTGTTCTGGTGGGAGGGGTTTCTGTAATCTGAAATTTTTCTCTTTTTTTTCCTCTGCTTAAAACTCTATCAAAGCCAGGCATGATGGTGGCAAACCTCTGATCCCAGCACTCAGCCTTCTGCACTCAGGAGGTAGAGGCAGGCAGATGTGTGAGTTCAAGGGCAGCCTGGTATGTAGAGTGAGTTCGAGGACAGCCAGGGCCACACAGACAAAGCAACCACCACAACAAAAACCTTCCTACAGTTCTTAAGCTGGTCACAAGCCTTTAATCCCAGCACTCAGTCCCCTGCACTGGTGAGACAGAGGAAGATATGGAAGATATGTGAGGTGCGTGTGTGTGTGTGTGTGTGTGTGTGTGTGTGTGTGTGTGTGTGTGTGTGTGTGTGTGTGTTAGCCTTATGAACATTTCAATTAATAGTAAACTGTTTGGAAAAGTAAATGTCATATGCTGAAAAAAACACCTTGGGAAATTAGCTGTGATATTTCCCTCATATATGGCTGCCCAGCCTGACCATTGTCCTTTCTTAACCTGAATCTATTATTGTAAATGGTCTTACATGTAACCTATAGCCTATGCCAAGATCCGCCCACGGAAACTTAGAACCCCACCTACGATCCCACCCCACTGTGATTAAAATGGAAAATGTTCCGCACAGGCTATGTGCTTGAACGCTTGGTCTCCAGATGGTGGCGCTGTTTTGGAAAGTTGTAGCATCTTTAGGAGGGGGAGCTCACAGTGGGGTGAGCTGAGGTTTTATAGCCCGACCCCACTTCCTTCCTGTTTTCTGCTTCCCGACTGTGGACACAGTGTGACCAGTCACCTCACAGTCTTGTCATGACATTGTCCCTGACATGACAGACTGTTAAACCAGGAGTCAAATGAACGGTTCCTTCCTTAAGTTGAGCTTGTAAGATACTTCGTAAGGAATCAAGAAAAGTGAGCCAGCGAGAGAGCTCAGCAAGGGAGGGTGCTTACTACACAAGTCTGAGAGCTGGAGCTCTCTCCCTGGAGCTCAGGGAAGGGGTCGGGAGCTCCACACAGGGATCCTCCGGCCTCCACAGAGCCTGTCCTCTGACCTTCAGACCCTGCCTCAGAAAAGTAACGTGGAGCAGGATGGGGTAAGATATTCAGGGTTGACTACACACACATACTCACATACTCATACACGCTCACATACACTCACACACAGGTTCACATAAATACACACTTACATACACATATACACTCACATATATACACTCACATACACACACACATTCACTTACACTTACATACACACACATTCACATAAAAACACACTCACACACACAAACACACACACATACACTCACACTCATACACACAAACACACACACATACACTCACACTCACATACACACACATTCACATAAATACACAAACACACACACATACACTCACACACACACATTCACATAAATACACACTCATACACACAAACACACACACATACACTCACATATATACACTCTCATACACACTCACACATGCACACATTAACACACATTCTCATACACACTTACATACACATGCACACACACTTTCTTACACACGCGCGCGCGCACACATTCAAGAAAAGAAACAAGCTAAGCAAATACTTTTAATCCCATCACTCAGGGGACCAAAGCAAGCAGATTTTCATAAATTTGAAGTTGGCCTGGTCTACATAGCAAGTTTCAGACGAGACAGAACTACAGAATAAGAACCTGTCTCAGAGAGAGAGAGAGAGAGAGAGAGAGAGAGAGAGAGAGAGAGACCTAAAGGAATGAAGAACTATAAAACTTTTAAGCAATATAAATTCATCTATAGTGTTCTTCAAGCATTCCTTTTTCATAAAAATTACTTTAAAATAACAAGACTCTAATCATCGGCTGTTCCCAGGAATCATCAGACACTTGGAAAAACTTGGCTTTGGCCTCCATTGTACCCAGCCAACTTCATTATGCTTTCTGCCTAATAATTATAGATCTTATTAACAAAGATGGGTTTGATAACGTAAAAATAATAGACACTGCGAATTGCATGCTCTCCCAAGGGCGTAAAATTCCACACATTTCACACACCAATGTGCAAAACATGATTTTGTTTGTTTAACCCAGGCCACTGGAGCTCTCTAAATACAGTGAAAGTCTGCAATTTCAGACAATGCGAGCTGCACTTTGTGGGCTTTGAGGAGATGAATGGTTTGTTGCCAGGATGTCATTGCACTCTTTTCGTCTTTGCACACGGGTTAGTCCATGGATAACCAACACAGAAATACACTGAGGAATTCCCAGGCAGTAGCCTGCCCTGCTAATTATTATGACAGAGATTGTGTTCATCAGGGAAAATAGGCACACAAACAAAGAAAGTAAAGGGAAAAAAAACAAAAATCACTTACAATCCCACAATCTAAAAGAACTCCACTTGTTAATGTTTATTTTATACTACATTTATTCAGGGTGTGTGTGTGTGTGTGTGTGTGTGTGTGTATGTTGAGAGAGAACATGCTTACACATGTCTGCACCTTCCACAGCATGGCACGGATTCCAGAGAACAACCTGAAGGAGACAGTCCTCTCCTCCCACCCTGTGGGGCTCAGAGATGGAACTCCGGTCTTCAGGTTTGGCGATGGGTGCCTTTGCCCACGGAGTTATTTCTCTGGCCCACAGTTGTTAATACTTTGCTGCATTTTATCCCATTGTTCTTATAAGCACATTTCTCAGAGTTGGGATAACTTCGTAGACAGCTTTTTTTTCACGAATGTACAGCCTGTGCATTGTGAGCGCTTTCTGTTTTTATTCAAATCTTCATAAACATAATTTTAACGACGGTGTCTTCTACTGTACCAATTCACATCAGTTGCCCCACCTTCCTTATTGACAGACATTTACATGTCTTGCTTTTCCACAGTCATCTACCTGCAGCTCGGTGTAGGCCTGGAACCCCGGCTGCTATGGAGGTAGAGGGAGGAGGATCATAAATCCAAGGCCAGTCTGGACAACTCAGTGAGATCCTGTCTCAAACTAAAGAAAAGGAAGATTGGGGATGTAGACCCGAGGTAGAGCTCCTGCCTAGCATGGTCTCATTCTCTGTCCAACTCCCAGTGCTGCAAAAATAGCAAAACGAGAAGGCTGGGAAATTAGTCGGTGGCTGAAAAGCCTGCAATGGCAGCTCAAGGACCAGAGTGTGAATCTCCCAGAACCCAAGTAAACGCCAGGTGGCTGTGGCACCCTGCCTGTAACTCCAGCCTCCTTGGAAGTTAGGAACAGGGATCCCCAGAGCAAGATGGCTAGCAAAACAAGCCTCATCAGTGAGCTCTGGGTTTGATTCAGAGCCCCTGCTTCAATGAGTAAGGCAGAAGAGAGAACTGAAATGATACTGACATTAATCTCTGGTCTTCACATGCCTTCACACGCCTTCACATGCCTTCATACGTTCATATGTGCATCCGCACACATGTGCACCTATACACATGAAAATGGAAAAAGGAAAGAAATCAAATAGGAGCTGCCTATTCGTCCACACTACCCTGTGAACGTGGGTCCAGGTCTGCAAAGTGACATGGAGAATGGTTTCCTGTTAACTGAGACCTAGAATACCATCTAAACTCATCTATAGAGTTACAAGGCTGAATAACACACGTGTGCTTAGAACTCTTAGCACAGGGGCTGGAGAGATGGTTCAGTCAAAGAGTGAATGCTTTTCCAGAGGCCCTGAGTTCAAATCCCAGCAACCACACAGTGGCTCATAACCATCTGTACTGGGATCTGATACCCTCTTCTTATATGTCTGAAGACAGCTTCAGTGTACTTGTAGGTAATAAATAAATAAATCTTAAAAAAAATAAAAAGAACTCAGCACATACTAACAAATGGCCTCCCAGAAGGCCATTCCAGTTACAACTAAGGTGCCCTCTTCACTATGCTATGGGAAACACTGAGTATGTGTATTTTAGGGTAAAATTATGTGTCTGTATTATTTCAATTTATGTTATTAGATTACTGGTGAGTTTAAACATACTCCCCAGGCATGATACCTCTTGGTGTGAGATGTATACAACGTAATTTTTTTCTGCAGAAATGTTTACTCTCCTCTGAATCGACATTGTAACTGACGTAGAGTTTATTTTTAATATCCCATCATGATTTCAATTCTCGAGTCAATGACAATTGATCTTTTGTTTTGTCGTGGTGGGCGTGAGTTTCTTGACTTTATTCCCTGCGTAGAGTGTCCTGGCTGCATGTATGTGCACCACCTGTGTGTCTGGTGCCTGTGGGGGTCAGAGGGCATTGTGTCTCCTGGATCTGGAGTTACAGGAAGTCATGGACTGCTATGCGGGTGCTGGGAATTGAACCTGACTTAGAGCAAAGAACCCGTAATGCAGGAGCCGCCTCTCCAGCCTCAGCGGTGGTTTAGATACCTGTGTGATTGCCATCTCTGGTTTTCTTCTCTTTTCCAGGCAGGGTCTTGCCGTCCTCCACCTCCCCAGTGCTGGGTTTTCAGGAGTGGCCCACAACACTCAGGAGCTTAGGGAACGTAGAATACACACCAGGGTCCGCCAAACGCACCAGTTAGCTAAGGCGCTTACCACCAAGCCTGAAAACTTGACTCAATCCTTGGAAATCACACAAGAAGTTGGAAGACGGGGAAAAAAAACAAAAACGACTCCCAAAATTGGTTTTCTGACCACACAGGAACACACACGGAGATAAATAATTATGTTCTAAAGGGTAAGCGGGAAGATGCAAATAAATAAATAATAAAACCGATGTTCAAATTTTTGCTAAAATACTGTTTCTCTGGTGGAGTTCTGGAGACCGTATAACTAGGGGGAAGAATCTGCATTTTTGCGTGTCAACAGCAAACTGTCACCTGTTCCAATCAGGAGCCTTTTCTTCATCGATTTTTCTGTGTGTTGCCCCCTCTATGAAGCTAGCTGTGACATTAACAGCAGCCCGTCTTTCTGTTCTGACACACTTCTTTTCGAGCATCACCCACTTGCTCAGACTTGCTTCCCCGAAGGGCAGCCATTTACTTCTAACGTTCAAAGTGTGCAAAGTTTTGGGTGACTTCTTTTGGGTTTTTCAATAGATGTGGTCGAAAAAACACAGCCAACGGAAGCAAAACTGCCTGGCCTCGTTTTATTTAATAGAATGCGGGAGTCCAGAAGCAATCTATACTTCACCCCACAGAGACGAGATCAATAACATCTCCTACAGACTCTGGTACCCCCAAAACCATTATCAACACAACTTCTTTTTGAAGCACACATGATTGCTACCAATTACATGTCGCTATTCCCATCATATAGATGAAGATACCAGAGATCCAAGAGGCTGGATCTGGGATTCCCTATGTCTGTCTTGTGCCAGCATCTGGGCATGCTTTCTGTATCTTTATTTATTTTAATGTGTGTGGTGTTGACAGGGGACCATGTGCATGGAGGCCAGACTTCATGTGCATGGAAGATGACTATTGAAAGTCACTTTTCTTCTACTCCCATGTGGGTTCCAGGGATCAAACCTAGATCTTTAGTGGCAAGCACCCTCACCTACTGAGCCAGCTCTAGACATTTTGTTTTCAACAAAATATATACACAAAGAGTGCATGGAAATATATCACATCTGTAAAGGGACCCCCTCAGAATCAGTAGAGAACACACCCAGACACCAAATTTTCAGCACAAAGGAGATTTATTATATCAGAGGGACAAAAGAGAGAGGGGGTGGGGGAGGGAGAGGGGATGGGGAGGTGTTTGGTTTGGTTTGGTTGATTTTGCAGGAGTGGGAAGGGGGGGTAAAGAAGAAAGGAAGGGCTGGAGAGAAGGCTCAGCGGTTAAGAGCACTGACTTCTCTTCCAGAGGTCCCGAGTTCAATTCTCAGCAACCACATGGTGGCTCACAACCATCTGTAATAGGATGCTTTCTTCTGAAGTGTCTGAAGAGAACTACAGTGTACTAACATATAAATAAAATAAATAAATCTTAAAAAAAAAAGGAGGAGGAGGAGAAGGAAGAGGAGGAGGAGGAGGAGGAGGAAGAGGAGAAGAAGAAGAAGAAGAAGAAGAAGAAGAAGAGGAAGAGGAAGAGGAAGAGGAAGAGGAAGAAGATGATGATGATGATGATGATGATGAAGAAAGGAAGTCTGTGCTAAGGTTCGTTGGTTAAGTCCTGACAGACAGATTAGCCAGGACAGCAAAATAATAAATCTTGATTGCCAGACTATGGTTCTTAGTCTCAGAAATGAGTCAGTGGTCAAATAAGGGGACCAGACTGTGGGGGCTGGGGGCGAGCTTTAGGAATGTCGTCTAAAGGTTAAACAAGGGAGAGGGCAGGGGAAAGAGCAAAACCTAGGGGCACCATGTTTGCCACACTTGAGCCTGTTAGAGAACTCTTCAACATCCAAAACAGAATGAGCCCCACTTAATTCATTATCCCGTTGCCCATGCCTTCGAAGCCCCCATATGTGTGACTCCTGGCTAGTGAACGCACACCGCACAGCCACTCCCCAGAATTCCACGTTACCAACTCGACTGTTCTCCTTTGTGATTTTGCTTCATGTGTGTGATGGTTTTAGTTGTGACACGGCTTTGTACGTTTTGGAAACCTTTGCCTTTCTCAGAAATCTCTCTCCAACATAAATTAATCATAGACCTCACTGTAGAATTTAGAGCAGTGTGGGTTCACCCCCAGGTTCGTAGTGTAAGGTAGGATTGTGATGGGGTTCAGGACATAGCAACAGAATATAGCATCTTAGCATTAAGAAAGCAACCAAAAATAGTTTGATTGAGAACCATCCCGTATAGATTAGCGATTTGAATGCTCAGCCCCTAAATGGTGGAGCTTTTTTGTAAGGTGGAAACTTAAGGGGTGGGAATTAGCTAGGTCACCGAGGGTATAGATCTGTGTGTGTGTGTGTGTGTGTGTGTGTGTGTGTCTGTGTGTGTGTCTGTGTGTCTGTCTCTGTGTGTGTGTGTCTGTGTGTGTATCTGTGCGTGTCTGTCTCTCTGTGTGTGTGTGTCTGTGTCTCTCTCTGTGTGTGTGTCTGTGTATGTCTGTCTGTGTGTCTGTGTGTGTGTGTGTCTGTGTGTCTGTGTATGTGTGTGTGTGTCTCTGTGTGTGTGTGTCTGTGTGTGTGTCTGTGTGTGTGTGTATGTGTGCCTGTGTATCTGTGTGCATCTGTGTGTCTGTGTGTGCCTGTGTGTATCTGTGTCTTAGTGGGGGTGCTCACTGTGTAACCCTGAACTTGCTATGTTGATCATGCTGGATTGGAACTCACAGGCATCTTGCCTCTGCCTTCCAAGTGCTGGACTAAGATTATAAGCCACCACGCACAACCCGTGTATGTTCCTTCTAGCTGCCTCTGTGATGGAAACAGCTGTCCTCTACTCCTGGTGCATGATGTTCTGCTCCAGTGTTTGGTGCTAGGATGGAGACAAGTAAATACGGACTGGACCCTATGAAACCATGAGCCAAAATAAATCCTCCTCCTTTGTGCCCAGAAGGTAATTGGCCACTGCAATAACCTAAGCGTAACCACTGTAATAACTAACGTAAGCAGGAAGATCTTTCTCCCTCTAACCCCTTCCACTCTGAAGCCGGTCTCAAGCCCCTCATTTGATAGGTGTTCTTCCAACGCTGGAGAAGAGGAGCATCCTTCTCTCTAAAGTCCCAGGGCCACTGCCAAGTGTCTGAGCTCTCCCGGCCTATCAACCTCAGATCTCATCCTTTTGAGCACTCATACCTCTGCACAAGTGCTCACAAGATTACAGTATCCCAGTGCCTGAGGGGACTTCGTGGATAAAGTAATTAGTGCACAAGCCTGGGGGCCTGAGGTTCAATCTCTTGCATCTGCGTCTCACCCAGAGACAGACAGGAGGAAATCAGGGGCTCGCTGGCTAGCTAGTCAACAGCAAGTTCCAGGCTGATGAAGAGATTCTGTCTCAAAAGAGTAAAATGGATCAGGATAGAGGAAGATACTCAGAGTTGCCTTCATACTGAAACACACACACACATGCACGCACACACATGCACACATGCACACATGCATGCACACACATGCACACATGCACGCACACACACACACATATACACACACATGCACACATACACACATACACACACGCACATACACACATACACACATGCACACATGCATGCACACACATGCACACACACATACACACACATGCACACATACACACATACACACACACGCACATACACACATACACACATGCATACATGCATGCACACACATGCACACACATATACACACATGCACACACACAAGCACACATATGTATATACACATATGCATGCTGCACACACACATATATACACACATACATGCACATTCACACATGCACACATGCATGCACACACATGCACACACACATACACACACATGCACACATACACACACGCACACACACATACACACATGCACACATGCATGCACACACACGCACACAACACACACATGCACACATGCATGCACATACATGCACGCACACACACACACACACGCACAGATAAATACAGTTTCTCTCTTTGGACCTTTGTTTCTGGTCTCCCATGTCACAAAGAATGAATTTGTTATGAGGTTCTCTTGTTGATCTGTTGTAAGTCCCCACTCTGAATCTAGTGATGGGAGAGAAAAGTAATCTCGTCCTCTACAGCTATCTACTGGGGTGTGGAAACATGCATGTCCTGCACGATATTTTGGGTGTGATTAAAGGGTATCTGCTTTTTGCCAGAAATCTAAATGTAAGTAGGCATCCTGACTTTCATCTGCTGGCCCTCTTCTGAAGAATGTTACTACATCGTTTGATACCAGAACACTGTCAACAGCCCTGAAGGAAGATTAGCCATTTTGTGGCATTTTCTCCTCTGTCAGGGGTTCACTAAGTGACTTTGAACTTCCCCAACTGTGGCTTTCTTATTTTTAAAACAAGTAACAGAAAGACTTCCTCAAAAGTGTTAAGTCCTTTAGACAATGTAGTGTATGCCTGGTACTGGGGAACCTGAGGGGGAAGTGTGCCAAAAAATTGAGGCCAGCTTGGGTTACAGAGTGTCAAACCAGCTTGAGTATGTCTCCAAAAGAATAAAAAAAAATAAAAATAAATAGCCTCACTTATTAAACAGAATAGTTTGCATATAGACCTCATAGGCCAAGAAATAACACAATTCACACATCTGTTATAGATGCGATTGAACCTCAAGAAACCCTAAAAATCCAAGCAACTAATCTTCCCCAGTTTCTGCCTCTGAACTGCATAACCAGGAAAAGTGTGTGAAATGCAGAGCTGGGAATCTCGCTCCTTAGGAAAAGGCATTTAGCTCAAATGTGCCAGAGTTCTATTTCAAAACTCCAAAGTTGGTATCAGGTCTGTCAAATAGACTTTCCATCTCTGCGGTCCCTGCAGAAACGGACTCACAGCAAGAAACTTTCCTGGTCCTGAGGGGGTCACTCAACCTTGTCCCCAGCCAACCGCTCTTTGTCCTTTTCAGTTTCGCATTCGGAGAAGTACACTGCCGCTGGAAAACTTTAACATGCGTTTTTTCTTTCTTTTTTTTCTTTGACTTTATATTCTTTGTAGCCATAATAAATTCAGATTACCGAATTTAATTGCAAAAATGTAAATTCCCGGGTGTCTGCAGCAGGCCAGTGTCTTGAGGAAGACAGCAGCGTGCCCCTCCCTTCCTCAGCCTCTCAAATGAGGAACCTTTCCTGCAAGCTTGGTGTGAGGAACCAAACCGCAGCAACCTCCGGACGCCAGCAGCTGGTGTGAGCTGCAGCGCCCCCTGCAGGTCCTCAGAGACGCAACGAAGTGTCAAGACAACATCCTGGGTACCAGCTCTCAAGCTGCTGAGGTCTGCCCTCTGGCGACGATGGAGACTAACTACACTTTTTAAACCTTTTACCTTTCTAGGTGAAACTTAACCACCGACATGGAAACCGGTTCAGATGTGGCGCCCTTTACACGTGAGTGGGAGACCAAGTCTCTACTTCTTTGGATTTCTACACTGTAAACTCATGGACCCGTAGATGTCACAAAAATGAAAACAATGCGCACAAACGCATTTACGTTCACGCCTTGTCTCTTATTATGAAAATTATGGTCCAAATTTGAGATTTATGAAATGATGAGAGCAAATGGGAATTTTCACAAGATCGGAATTGCGTGGTGGAGGGAGAGAAATGGATCGTAGAAGCCAGATGTAAGGTTAAACAGGTGTGACTGCAGGATAAAGAGGGGTTCAGCGTTATTCTCAGTGCAGACAGGGAAACACAGTGTACTGACTGGTTTTGTGTGTCAACCTGACACAAGCTGGAGTTATCACAGAGAAAGGAGCCTCCCTTGAGGAAAGGCCTCTATGAGACCCAGCTGTAAGACATTTTCTCAATTAGTGATCAAAGGGGAAGGACCCAGCTCATTGTGGGTGGTGCCATCCCTGGGCTGGTAGTCTTGGGTTCTACAAGAAAGCAAGCTGAGCAAACCAGGGGAAGCAAGCCAGTAAGCAGCATTCCTCCATGGCCTCTGCATCAGCTTCTGCTTCCTGACCTACTTGAGTTCTAGCCCTGACTTCCTCTGGTGATGAACAGCAATGTGGAAGTGTAAGCTGAATAAACCCTTTCCTCCCCAACTTGCTTCTTGGTCATGATGTTGTACAGGAATACAAACCCTGACCAAGACACACTGCTCTACATTAACAGCTCTGTGATTCCAAGTTGAGGGTAAAAACGACATTCAAGCAGCCTGATCGCTTAGCCTATCCTGAGCGGTTTCAGAGTTCTGGGAAAACCTTTCAAAATATATCTCATGATGATGCGGACACAGAGAAACTGAAGTCTGATACGTTGCTAACAAGATCATGAAACATTGCAAGTGCTGTGGAAAACGTTTCGGCGTTACATCCAAAAAGTTCGACATAGAATCACTATATGCTTGAGCAATTCTAATCTTAGGTACATACACCCCCATCCCCACACCCCAAAAGAAATAAAAAACAGGTCCATAAACAAAAGCCTCAATATGAACACTAGAACACCACAGCCAAAGATAACAATGACCCAAATGCATAAGGAATGAGTATGTCTGTCCAAAGGGGCATCGCTGAACCCAAAACACTGACGCGGGCTACAAGATAAAAGAAGACAGACATAAAATATTATGCTGTATGATGTTTTTTATGGAAAATATCCAAAACAGGCAAATTTATAAGGAAAAGTCTTGCTGAAGACCTGGGAGCAGGGCACAGTTGTCTTTGGGGGACAGTGAAGTTTTGGGGACTAGATAGTCGAAACAGTTCTACAGCTCTCTAGTTACCTTAAATACCACTGGATCTTACCTTTTTAAAAAATATATATTTATTTATTTTCTATACATGAGTACACTGTAGCTGTCTTCAGACACACCAGAAAAGGGCATCGGATCCCATTACAGATGGTTGTGAGCCACCATGTGGTGGCTGGGATTTGAACTCAGGACCTCTGGAAGAGCAGTCAGTGCTCTTAACCACTGAGCCATCTCCCCAGCCCCTGGATTTTACACTTTTTAATGCAAATGTTACCCCACAATGAAAAAAAATCAAAGTTTAAAATGGCTTTAAAAATCTTTGTAATGGCCAGTAACTGTAGAAAGTACTTCCTAGCTGAAGAGATCAAGAGAAGACCACTGCAGTCCGAATGACTTTGACCCAACACCCTTGGAATGTAATCTCCAAAATGGAAAGGTTTGTTTTCCCTGAGCTGGCAGGATTTAAATTGTGTCCAATCTTTAATGCTATGAATATTCCTGCAATGGATTCACATGGCTGATAATTACAGTTGTGAAAGTAATCAAGTTTTAATGAAAGGCTTTTAAAAAAAATAGTCTCTCTGTGAGCCAGGCTGGCTTCCTATGCCCCATCCAAGCAGGAAAGGCTCTCTTAGGCTAGGGAGATGGTTCCATGGATAAAGCGAGGCTCACACACAGAAAGACTCATGATTAGGTCCCCAGGACCACATGAAAGGTAGAGGTCCGTGCCATTATGCCTGAACCCCAACGCCGACATGGTGGAAGTCGAGAACCAACAAGTTATTTCATGCACATAACACATGAGTGTATTGTGTGCAGTGTTATGAAAATATGAGCATGTGTGCACGCACAGAGAAGCAAGGGGGGCACTCCAGTGCAGGGAGGCTGAGATAGGATGGGAGGATCTCAGGGTCAACTGACTCCACAGCCTAGCCAATTGGTAAGCACCAGGTTCAGTGAGTTACTGTCCAAAAAAAAAGAAGAAAGACAGGAAGGAAGGAAGGAAGGAAGGAAGGAAGGAAGGAAGGAAGGAAGGAAGGAGGGAAGGAAGGATAGAAAGAGAGAAGGATGCCCTGAAGATGGGTGTTTCATTTCTAATCCCTTATCTCATAGATTCTAAGCTGCAAATACACATCGGTTGACTTTTTTGCTGTCACCAATGAAGTAGAAGAGAAAGGGCTGGTTTGGGTCCCTGGCTCATGGGGACACAGTCCACCAAGGTGGAGAAGAAATAGAGACTCTGATGCATTGCTCGACAAAGCAGTTGAGGGATTGTGACATAGCAGTCCAGAAACATCATGAGGTGGGATCTTCTAAGTTCTTTTAGGGAAAGGACTTATATATGCCAGCACCCTCTTTTGGTTTTTGTTAAGTTTTTAGTAAACATTTGTTAAAGATACTAAGTTGTACTGGGCTTACACTTCAGTAAGAAATGGTACTTGGGCGTGTTAACACACCTTTAATCAGCACTCAACAGAGAGACAGGTAGGTTTGGGTGAATTCAAGGTCAGATTGGGCTATAGCAAGTTTCAGGCTATACAGTGAGACCCTATCTCAAAACTGAAGTGAGAAACTGTGCAAAACTACTCGGGTGAGTGGTTGCCTGGTATGGATGAAGCCCTGGGTCTGACTCCCACCACTGCACAACGTCAGGAGTGTGGAACACACTTATAATTCCAGCACCCAGGAAGTGGGGGGCAAGAAAATCAAGAATTCAAGATCATTCTTGGGTATATCACAAGTTCAAGGGCAGCCTAGGATACACCAGCCCCCGTTTTAAAAAGAAATTGAATCAAGATAGTTTCTAAAAGAATGTTCCGGAGCTTCCTTAGGCAAACACATATACTAAAATTGGAACTACAGAAAAATCAGCATGGTCCCTGTACAAGGAGGACATGCAAATTCATGAGGTGTTCTGTATCTTTCTGAAAAGAAAGCTGGCTTTGCCTATTTCTTATTTAAAAAAACAAAAACTTGATGTAAAATAAAATTTTCCAGGAGCTGGAAAGATGGCTCAGCAGTTAAGAACGTTTTACTTCTCCACAGGACCATGGTTCAATTCCCAGCACCCACATGGGACTCACAACCATCGTAACATCAGTCCCAGGGGATCCCAACAACCCTCTCTGGCCTCTGAGGGCCCTGTGTGCACATAGCACACAGACATCCATACAGACAGAACACCCATACACGTAAAATTAAAAGAACTTTGCACTCTTGTCTCTGGAATATATTCCTTAGGCATGTGCCTTTTTAAAAACTATTTTGCTATTGTACATGTATTTGTATCATCTATGCTTGTCTTTGCACTACACGCATGTTTAGTGCCTGCCGAGGGAAGAAGGCATCAAATGTCCTGGAACTGGAGTCACAGGCAGTTGTAGGTACCGTATAGCTGCTGGGAATCGAACCCAGGTCCTTTGAAAGCCTGTGCTCTTAACCACTGACCATTTTTCTACCCCAGTGTAATACTTTTTGATGTACCATGTGAAAGCAATGACTGCCACATCGTAGAAGCTGTCTAACCTCATGACGGTTAAAGGGAGGCTGACTTCAGAGATACTAAAATTTAAAAACTAACCGGTTTCACTAGGCCTCTCCCTGCCTAAGTTAGTGTGCCATGTATCTGTGAGTGTGTGCATCTGTCTGCCCATGCGTGTGTCCATGTGTGAGTGTGTGTGTATGTATATATATATATGTATATGCATCTGTGCAAATGTGCGTGCGTGTATGCTTATATACATTCGCTCATGTGTGTGTCTGTGCATGTGTATGTGCGTTTGTGTGCATGTATGTGTGTGTGAGTGTGTGTGTGTATGTGTGTATGTGTATGTGTGTGTATGTATGTGTACATGTGTCTGTCTGTGCATATGTGTGTGCACATGTGCGTGCATGTATGCTTGTATACATTCACTCATGTGTGTGTCTGTGCATGTGCATTTGTGTGTGTGTGTGTGTGTGTGTGTGTGTGTGTGAGAAAGGTTGCTGACACATAATTACCCCCAGGAATAAGGTATCTTAGGAGAAATGACCTTGAAGCTGTAATTGGGCTTAAAAGAAAAGAGAGAAAGAGAGGCATTCTCTTAAAGCCTTGGAGTTGAACTTCATCTTGGGTGATCATAAGAAATGGGGGTGGGGGGAGGAGAGAAATCCCTAGACCAAAGAAAATACCTAACTTTTATAACCTTTGAGGGGACAGGAAGTTTTACATCATGTGATTCTGTTCGACACAGAATACAAAGCAGAAAGCATGGGAGAGCCGGGTACTGTTAAGGACTGTAAACTGGAATTAACTCAGTCCTAGAGAGAGCGCTGCAGTGGGTGTGGCCTGATGCCCTCCAGGCTGTGGGGATCTGGCCCCTTAGGATTGATTGCTGTCTTAAGGGGCTAGTGTTCTAACAAATGTGTTTTCTTTGTTGTTGTTCTGTGTCGGGATTTTGTTGTGCAGCCCAGGTTGGCCTTCCTAGTGCTGGGATTAGTTCAAGCCTCTTTACAAGAACAATAATTCCATTCATAAAGGGGAGGCCCTCATGACCAACCCTCTCTAAAAACTCTCGTCTTTAAGACCTAATGTGAATTTTTGAGAAACACAAACATCCAACCCATATTTTTTGTGCTTTAATATCCCAGAAGTCAATACCTCCGTCCAGGCAGCCATCAACAATATGAGAGAAGTGAGGATATCCTAATGACAGTCCTTTGGGGAGGGTATCTGAATACACCGGGAAGATCCTAGACCGGAGTTTGTTGATGGACAGAAGGAAGTAGGACCTCGGACACAGCGAGAGATCACAGATGATACCCAGTTGAAGACGTAAGGAAGCCTTATCAAGAAATCACTTAAATTACATTAACTAAAGGGATGAGTCATGGTGAAAACCAGACAGAGAGGTTTAATCAACACATCAGGAAAAGTACTAGAAACCCTAAGTATATCTTGGGGGTACTGTTATGAGCTCTGGATTTAAACAGAGGAACTGAGGCCAGGGCAAGAAGTCTGTGTAATTAAACAGCTTTATACAAGGCCCTGTCCACTGTTGTGTGAGCTTATGTCTTGCAAGGTAACCTAGTAATGGTTAATCCGTTTGTCACTGACTTCACCCAAGGAGACCAATCTGGTACTCAAAGATGATCCGCTCCAAGGTGTGACCGCTCCATCACAGATAATCGATCCACTCCAAGGTGTGACCTCTCCATCACAGATAATCGATCTCACTGTGGTAGTGGTCTGATCTGGAAGGATTTCCTCGTCTTGGAATCCAGAGTGGCTGACCTATCACTGTGCTTCCAGCCTTGAAGGTCCCCCTTCAGTAAGACTGTGATGGAGTCAAAGGCTCTTGGAGTGATTAACAGGCCTATGCAGAGTCACGTGGGAGTCTCAGCCAAAGCAAAGACAGACACAAAATGAAAGCAAGAAATACCAGGCTTTTAGTTCTCCTGTGGGCCCGAGTGAGGAATCCACCCCTGCCCTTGGCCGCCTGTCCTGTGTTCCCAGTGTCTGAGGAGCACATGTCCATAAACTGTGTGCATACAAAGGCGCACTTCAGGGTCTGCTTCTGAGACACGGAAACTAAGACCAGCGCATGAGTGACACTAGAACTGAAGGAGGGGGCAGGAGACTTGATCCGCGTTGTTATTCAATACGTTTAACATTTTCAGAGACTTTGTGTACACTGAATTACTTTTTCTGTTGGAACCAATATGTAAGTGTCCTTCAGGGTCAAAGAGCTCCTAGAAAAACACACCTGTGCCCCTTCCTTTGGCTGAATATGGAAACAATGGGTCCAAGGGATTAGGATTTCCCCAGGAATTCCGTGCTGGGTGGGGGAAGGGAAAGGCAAAAGCCTGGCACCTGCAGGAGGAGGTGTTTGCCTCTCAGAAATGACCTCACAAGGTCCTGACAGCTGACCAGACCATCTCGAGGGACAGCCTGGAGCCCAGACAATGATGGGTCAATGTTGGGAGGACACCTTGACCAGGACCTCTTAGCTATGCGTCCCTCCTGCCTTCTTTTGAAACCTAACTCTCATGTCAAGATGGGCTGGGGTGGAGTTATTACACCTTTCTATGTGTTCCTTTGTCCAGTGTAGTCAGGCTGTATGAACATCTCCCTATCGCTCTCTCTTTTTCTCTATCTCTCTGCCCCCATGTGTCTGTCTGTCTGCCTGCCTCTCTGTGTGTTTCTATCTCTGTGTGTGTGTCTGTCTCTGTGTGTTTCTATCTCTGTGTGTGTCTGTGTGTTTCTATCTCTCTGTGCGTGTGTGTCTCTGTGTGTTTCTATCTCTGTGTGTGTCTGTGTGTTTCTATCTCTCTGTGTGTGTGTGTCTCTGTGTGTTTCTATCTCTGTGTGTGTGTCTGTCTTTGTGTGTCTCTATCTCTGTGTGTCTGTCTCTGTGTGTTTCTATCTGTGTGTGTGTCTGTCTTTGTATGTTTCTATGTATGTGTGTCTCTCTGTGTGTGTCTTTGTGTGTTTCTGTCTGTGTGTGTGTCTGTCTCTGTGTGTTTCTATCTCTAGGTGTGTGTCTCTGTGTGTTTCTATCTCTCTGTGTGTGTGTCTGTCTTTGTGTGTTTCTATCTGTGTGTCTGTCTTTGTGTGTTTCTATCTGTGTGTGTCTCTGTGTGTGTGTGTCTGTCTCTGTGTGTTTCTATCTCTGTCTGTGTGTCTGTCTTTGTATGTTTCTATGTATGTGTGTCTCCCTGTGTGTGTCTTTGTGTGTTTCCATCTCTGTGTGTGTGTGTGTATGTGTGTGTGTGTGTGTCTGTCTGTCTATCTGTCTGTCTCTGGTGTTTCTATCTCTCCGTGTGTGTCTGTCTGCCTCTCTATGTGTCTCTCTATCTCTGTCACTTCTCAGATTGGGATCTCATTATGTAACCCAGGCCGACTTTGCCTTTGATCTCACAGAGATCCTCTACCCTCTGCCTCCCAGATTCTGGTATTAAAGATATATACGGACATGCCAGTTTATTTATTTGTGTCTTTAGGTGTTGCACTGAGGACGGGTGACTGAGTCTAGCTTATTAAGGCTACCAGAGCCCAGGCTGTGAATAGAAACTCTGGTAACGATTTCTGTCTCGAACGCGCATACCCAGGTATAATGTCTACTCTTGAATGGCCGAATCTTTATAGGGACTACTTAAGATTCCACTGGTATGGAATTTCCCAATCAAGTCAACATTCCATCAATATTCCATAAGGATTCGTTTCTGGATGCAAGTGTAAAAGTCAATAGAAGGTGGGCTGGGGAGATGGCCCAGCAGTTTAAACCTCTGTTCTTTCCGAGGACCTGGACGCAGTTCCCAGCACCCCCGTAGCGGCTCCTAAGCATCAGTGGCTCCAGTTCCAGAGGATCCATTGCCCTGTTTTGGCTTCTACATGTACCAGGCATGTACTTAGTACACACACAGGCAAGATGACATTCATTAAAATAAAATAAAATAAAGTCTTTCAATTTTTTTAAATATGGGACGCTTCGAGAATTTGCATGTCAACCTTGTGCAGGGGGCCATGCTAATCTTCTCTGTATCGTTCCAATTTTAGTGTACGTGCTGCCGAAGCGAGCTTGGTCTTTTAAAATTTTAAACAGTCAAAAGGACAGTCAGATGTGATGGTCACATGCCTGCGATCCAAGCACTCAGGAAGATGAGTCAGGAAGATCTCAAGTTCAAGCCCAACCTGGTCTACAGAGAGAGACCCTGTCTTAAAAAATAAACTAAGCAGCAAGGCAGTGATGGCAAACACCTTTAATCCCAAGAGTCAGGCATTCGAGGCCAGCCTGCTC
This sequence comes from Rattus rattus, assembly GCF_011064425.1. NCBI lineage: Eukaryota > Metazoa > Chordata > Mammalia > Rodentia > Muridae > Rattus > Rattus rattus. Next base: position 64,016,959 of record NC_046167.1, on the reverse strand, counting down.
TATAGAGCAAGTTCCAGGAAGGCCTGGGCTACACAGAGAAACCCTGCCCTGAAAAACCAAAACCAAAATAATAATAATAATAATAATAATAATAATAATAATAATAATAATAATAGTAAATAAGATAAAACCAAACAAACACCAGGAGTAAAAGCATTGAGGAAGACAAGCATGAGTCTCTGAACTGTCTATGAAGGGTGAGCCTCTGTGAGCCTGGGAGTGTGGATGGTCTGTGTAAAAATGTCTGTGTATGTCTGAGTACGTGCATAGTAACGTGAGTAAGGGAGTCCCTTCAAGTTGTTTGCCATTAAGGCAGAGCGAGGAATAACCCGGGTGGAACTGGAGACTACATTCTGAATCCAGAAGGTTTTACTGAATGTCTAAAGGCAATAGGGTCACACCCAGTCCTTAGTTATTCAAGAGTATTTCAAGGTATGCATATGTATCTGGCGCAGGACTTTGTTCTGGGGACATTATGTGGACTGGTCAGACAAGAGTCTGCTTTCGCCACCCTTAAAGTCTGCAGGTGGGGGTGAGGGGAGGGGAGATGACACTTTGTCATTGTTTGAATGAGAAGGGTGTTGTGAGAGTGAATAATGAGACAGACTAACCAAGTCTGGACTGCCATGCCTCTCAGAGGAAGTGACCTCCCCGCTGACCCTGTAAGACAAACCAGGGTAAGGGGGAGAGAGTGCATTCTGAGCTACCTGCAGACTTAAGTTACCAGAGTTTCTATTGAAAGCCTGGGTGCTGGCGGTCTTAACAAGGTAGACTCAGTCACCAGGTGCAACCACCATCCAGCAGGCCACAGGAACCCCACCCGCTTTGGCCTTTTCTCCTGCAATTTGCCCCCCATTCAACTTCTCATGATGAGGACACACACACACACACACACACACACACACACACACACACACACATATATATATATATATTTTTTTTTTTTTTTGCCAGCTCCTGGAAAATGTAACGTTCCCTTCTTTGTGTGCCTCCAGTGTCCCTGCTACACCACAGGTCCTTATTAAATGCAAATTAAATATTAACAAATACACCTAACCATGGTACTCAGTAACTTTTTCTTTTTTTACCAGTTCAACCCACCTCCATGTTCTGAACTTTCACAGCAACAGCAGATGTCTGCTGCACTCACTGGTCGAAGAAAGGCCCAGCAGCTCAAAGGCTTTGGGAGGAGAAATGGAGCTATTTAAATCTAAGGCTGAGTTCTGGTGAGAGAAATCACTGTGGGGCAGCAGTTCACATAAACTCTCCCTAATGTTTCCTGAGAACTCTCCAGGGGCACGTACATTTTCTAGTTGGGTAATTAAGAAATGGTTACATCCTCCAGAGACTAGCTGAATGCCCTAGATAATTTCTCCAATTTTGATTTAGCAAAAGGGCGAAATAACTATGCTATAGCCTTTTTGGTTCCTTGTCTGTTAGCTTCAAACTAAGTAATGGTTTAAGCACACCATGGGTCGGTGGTGAGTCTCCTGAGTTGCTGTGGAAGCGTCATTACGTCAGCTCCTACTTGTGTTTCTCTGATAAGTAGAGTTGTCGTTACACTTTATTGTTCCTTCTCCCGGTAGCTTTAATTATCGATGGTGCAGACAATGTTATGGGTGTATTTATTCACTGAGCATAAATAAAGTTCAAAGACAAAGAAACACACAAAACAAAAGCGTGCTTTGCTACCCAGTTTATACCAGAAATCAGCAAAGAGAAGCTTGGGAGATTCTCAGGCCGCATGAGTGTTTTATTTGCCGTGCTGTGCTTCTGTCTTAAAAGATGCTCCTAGCTAATCCTGAATGCAAACCAAGCATCCGTTCTGGGGGCGGCTTAGCATTCGCATAATTTATCTTTGGATGTTTAAAAAATCCGTGACTAATTTTAAGAGTAACGTCTACACAGTCCTAAACACTTAGGAGAGTTTATTACAGGCCAATGCGTTTATCTTTGTGTAGGTTTAAAAAAAAAAAAAAAAAAAAAAAAAGTTTATCTCAGGAAACTTCCGCGTGACGGTATTACTGTGTCTGTTTTGTAACTGAGGAAACAAGGTCAGAGTGCCTTAGTGACTTACCTGGGATGTCATAAGCTCATTGGTGATCAATATATCAAATGGTTGGAAATTCAAATTGGCTTTTCTCCAAGCTCCCTCCCACCACTGTCTTACTCCCCTCCCTCCCCGGCCACGTGGTGAGGGAGGCGTGGCTATAGGCCCGGTGGTGAGGGAGGCGTGGCTACAGACGGAACTTGGTGTTGCTTGGGTGCGTTCTGGAAGAAGCAGAAGCAGAAAGGAGACAATGCTATTGTTCCGTCGGCTTTCTCTCCCCCCAGCCCTTGCTTGGGATGATGCTGAAAATCCCAGGCTGGGGACACATTTCCGGTCTGTTGGTTGGTTTGTTTCCGGTGGTTGTCGGCTGCTTGCTTCTTAAAAATCTTTCAAAAGTAATTTTTAATTGTATGTGTATGAGTGTTTTTCTGGTATGCATCTACATACAGTGTGTGTGCGCAGTGCCCACAAAGGCCGGAGGAGTGCACTGGAGCCCTTACAACTGGAGCCACAGATGATTGTGATGCGGGTGCTGGGCACTGAACCAGGATCCTCTGTAAGAACCACAAATGCTCTCTTAACTGCTGAGCCATCTCTCCAGGCCCTGTCCGCTAACATTTTGAGACACGATCTTATGTAGCCCAGAATTGAAACAAATGTGCTATGAATTGGAGAATGACCATGAACTTCCCATCCCCCTGCCTCCACTTTCCAAGTGCTGACATTAAGGTGTGCACTACCATACCTGGCTCAAAATTATACATTTTAAATAGGAAATGTATACCATCAGCAATAAGTCGAGTTGTATTTTTTTTTCTTTTTTTTTTTTTTTTCGCGATGGAAATTCAGTGTGAACATTTTTACCACCATGACAGACTAAAGGTTCTCATTGCTTTCCCTAGAGCATCCCTGTGCAGTCACACAAATGCTCCGGGAGAATGCTAAGCAGTGCTGTGCCTATTTCAACAGAGACTGAGCGGGAGCTGACAGGGAAAGGTTAGCAGGCAACCGCTGGCATCAGAGGAAGCAGCAGCTTTGTTAAACAAGATAATCTCTCCGAGATGGCCTCAAGAGAACCACCTTCCACCTCCTCCTCTCCAGTGCGGATTCCAACAAATTAGACTTTCAAAATATTCTAGATCACGACAGAATTGAATCTGGTAAAGAACATGCAACAGATTTTTAAGAAGTTACATTATCTGACATTAACTTTTTGTCACTCTTTTTAAAAAAAAAATCTGTTTAAGGGCTGGCAAGATGGCTCAGCAGGAAGTCGTAACACGCCGAGTTCTTTATATCAAACAACTAAAGAACTCTAGCTAAACTGAGCAGAAGGGAACTCTTTAGGAAGTATATGGTCCTTGTGAGGATCGGTGGGAAGGTTGGCCTCAAATAGGAGAAATCTAAGAGTTACCTGTGGAAGCAAATGCCTGCAACCTTGCACTCCAGGAGCTGAGGCAGGAGGATCAAGAGTTCAGTGTCAACTGGAGCTGTATAGTGAGACCCTTTCTTAAGAGAGAGGGAGAGAGAAAAAATCCAGCTAACTCATTCTGGGCTGTGTTTTGAATCTCAGTGAAGGACAGGGGATTTGTGAACCGTGGGAAAGGCAGGGCACACACACACCAAAGGGCAATTGAAGCATCAAAGTCCTTAAAGCATAAGACGCCAAGTAAAGCTGGTCTTGGGTCCCAGAAAGCGGGAAGAACACTTTTTTCTGCATCCTCTCTACAGAGAAGGTTCTCTACTCCCAAGCACAAAGCTCATGCTCTACCACCCTCTTCGCCTGCTTTAGAAGCTACACAGGCGAATTTAGGGGCTGGAGAGATGTCCCTGCAGCTGAGAGTACTTACTGCTCTCCCAGAAGACTCTGGGATCCAGTTCCCAGCACTCACGTTGGGTGGCTTACAATCACCTCCAGAGGATCCAGTGCCTTCTTTTGGCTTCCAAGGGGTACCTGCACATATGGGGTATATGCACATCTATGTGCACACATGCACACTTTTTCCAAATAAAGTAAGTAAAGGTATATCTTGGGGGTGTACGGCTTCAGTTTCCAAATATTGACAGAAACCTCCACGGTTCATTTTCTTTCTGAGTGAGACCTCAGTGCACGCTTTGTCAGTTGTTGTGCATCGCTGCCTTGGTTGGCTTTAAACTGAGTAACCTGGCTTGGGGACATGCATCATCAAGCCAAATTCCTTCTCCTGCGCATAAAACTCAGTTAAGCCCTTAATGATGCCCCGTGGCTTTTATTGTGTCTGCTTCTGTGCCTTTATTTAGTCTGATGGATTTGCAACTGCTTGATGTCAATGCCTAGAGTTCTTCACTCAAGGGTATCTTAAACTCTCGTGGGGACACTGAGAGCCTTGGGTAGCATCTCCAAGACAGTACTATCAGAGGGCTGTCTGCTGACCAAGGCCACTTCCACCTAGAGACTGAGAGATCAGAGAGAGGTCAGGAAACTGCCTGGGGGGGGGGACAGGGTGGTGGGGTAAACTTGAGGCTCTGGGCAGAGGATTCTATCACAGGCCCAGTTAAGAAACACATCCTTCCCTTTACCTCAGTCTGTCTTCTTTCCCTGTCAGACCCAGAGAGGCTACCCCAGATAGGAAAGAAGAGCAAACATCAAAACTAAGGCCAGTCCTGCCTCACCTTTCTCTCCATGGAGAGTCCACACTGAGGCTGTGCTAGGCCCAAACCTAGAGAGGGGAAGAAACCAAGATAGGTCTCTAAGGTGGAATAGGTTCTGTATACATACATGCATGCATGCATACATACATACACACATATATATACACACATACATACATACACCTGAAAACCTGCAAACACTTACTAGTTTCAAACCATGCCCTTGACAAAATTATAACATGGAAAAAAATTGCATCTGAGTCAAATATGCCTGGTTTGCTCCCACAGTCCCAGAGTCTGAGAGGCAGAAGCCTGAGAATCAGAAGGTCATGGTTAGCTGCAGGTACACCGTATGTTCTAGGCCAGGCTAGGCCGCATGAGCTCCTGTCTCAGAAACTAAACAATCAAAAGAAACTGCTTGCCCCTTTTGGCTATCTTACTGTTCTATTTTTCCTTCCCATGAACTTATCAAAGCTATCACCATTGAGGCTATAGCTAGGGGTATTATTTTGATCTTAAATCATCCATGTGGGTGGTTATTAAAGTTAAGAATCATCAGAAGCGTGAAATGGCTTCCAGAATTAAACCCCAAATTACAGCAGCTTTGCAGACAGAGACTCTAGGAACATCCGGTTTGGGATGCTGGACTTTCAGCACCTTAACTGCAAACCCTGGGGATTTTGACAGTAGAGTTCATCCTGGCCTCTGGTGTCTATGCACCTGGCAAACAGCTAGAATGTTCTCATTTATAAAGTAAGAAGGTCACACACCTGTTCATTCCCACATGGTGTCTTACCCCTGAGCTCTGTGCAGCTTAACGCTGCTCAGAAGTAAGTCCACTCCCGCGTTAACCTCCAAGGCAAATGTACCTTGGGACCCCCATCTGCTATTAGGGTGACTTAGCTAATGATGTATGTGGCTTAATGTCTAGCTGGAGACTAACAGTAGAGTTCCCCAGAGTCATTTATTCTACTCAAATTGAGGCAGGAGGAAAGACAGGAAGCTAAAAGACATGGAACACAGGAGAAAGAAGAGAAGCCCCTCATTCTGGGATCTAGCTGACGGCTCTCCCAGCTGAGAGTCAAGAATTCCTGCACAATTACCAGCATTGCCTGTAAAGATTGCAGACACAGAGACAATATCTCTCTTATACAGAGATATTCAAATGGGAATGTTAGACAGCACCGAACCATGAAGAAGGCCTGAGCGTAGATGACTTAGTTGTTTTTTCCAGATAGTTTCTGAGAACCTCACAAAGACTGTTAGCTTTTTTGGAATGGTTAAAATATTCTGACTCATCTTTCAGGTTTATCTTCCTCTCTAAGGTGTTACCTACCACAAATCAATAGTCTTCAGGAACCTCACTATCATCTCCTTACATTCCTTAACAAATCCTTCCAAACCCACCCAAATCCTTCTTACGGCTACGGTAAAGACAGTGAAGTGTGGCTTTCCCTTGAGAGACTTCAACTCATTCTCTTGTCTTCCCCGAACACCTCTCTACTAACGCCTTTGCTTAAATCTATATTGAAACTCACTTTTTAATAAATGTCAAATCTGCCTCATACTGGCTTGTCCTAAAGTTCATTTCTACAGCAGAGGATCTGGCATTAACCTGTGGTCTCTGAAAAGAACGCCTTACGCCTCTTGAGGGAGCATCACGGGCTGTATGGTGGTTTGTATGTGCTTGGCCCAGCAAGTGGCACTATTAGGAGGTCTGGTCTGGTTGGAGGAAGTGTGTCACTGTGTGTGTGTGTGTGTGTGTGTGTGTGTGTGTGTGTGTGTGTGTGTGTGTGTGTGTGTGTGTTAGGAAGTGCATCACTGTGTGTGTTGGAGGAAGTGTGTCTCTGTGTGTGTGTGTGTTGGAGGAAGTGTGTCACTGTGTGTGTGTGTTGGAGGAAGTGTGTCACTGTGTGTGTGTGGAAGAAGTGTGTCACTGTGTGTGTTGGAGTATGTGTGTCACTGTGTGTGTGTCTGTGTGTGTGTGTGTTGGAGGAAGTGTGTCACTGTGTATGTGTGTTGGAGGAAGTGTGTCACTGTGTGTGTGTTGGAGGAAGTGTGTCACTGTGTGTGAGTGCGTGTTGGAGGAAGTGTATCACTGTGTGTGTGTGTGTGTGTGTGTTGGAGGAAGTGTGTCACTGTGTGTTGGAAGAAGTGTGTCACTGTGTGTGTTGGAGGAAGTGTGTCACTGTGTGTGTGTATGTGTGTGTGTGTGTGTTGGAGGAAGTGTGTCACTGTGTATGTGTGTTGAGGAAGTGTGTCACTGTGTGTGTTGGAAGAAGTGTGTCACTGTGTGTGTGTGTGTGTTGGAGGAAGTGTGTCACTGTGTGTTGGAAGGAAGTGTGTCACTGTGTGTGTTGGAGGAAGTGTGTCACTGTGTGTGTGTATGTGTGTGTGTGTGTGTGTGAGGAAGTGTGTCACTGTGTGTGTGTGTTGGAGGAAGTGTGTCACTGTGTGTGTGTGTGTGTGTGTGTGTGTGTGTACAGCACTTGTGTAGGGGCACTTGTGGGGGTCAGAAGAAGACATAGTAGCTCCTGGAGTTGCAGGTGATTGCGAGCAGTTGTATGTGTGTGGAGAGTAGAGCTCTGGTCCGCTGGAGGAGAAGCAAGTGCTCTTAACTGTGAGCAGTCTCTCCCGTCCTTGTTAAGATCTTGTAAAACCCATACTGCTTACCTTAACTAAGTCTAAATTATAACCTCTACTGAATGTCTTGGCAGGGCGTTTTATCGCAATGCACGTCTTCGTTACCTTAAATAATATGCATGCGTGTTTCAATTTTGCAAGAGAGAGAGAAGGATCTGAGAGCTATTTTAATCATGGGAACTTAAGGTTTCGTTTCCCGGGATATATTTAGCCCGAATCATTGAAACATTTCCACAAGAAGTAGATGCAGCAGGTTGCATCGGGCGTGCTGGCAGTAAGCCTATAATTAGTATTTGGTTTTGTTTCCAAAAATGATAACTCCCCACAAAATCATATCATGTCATATTTCCCAAAGAAAATCAGCCAATTTTGAAAGAAAAATATTGTTAAGGATAATTAATTCTCCACCGAGGTTTCCCTGCCTCATGTATATTAACATGGGTTAGTGTTGATTAGAGAAAGCCTCGCCGTGACTGATGCAGACCCTGCAGGGTAGGAGAGAGGGCAAAGCTAGGCCAAGCAAAGGGAATTCTCTGGCATCTGGCTTTCTGATACACGAAACCACAGTCGACACTAATCTTTACCTCCACTGCCATTCAGCCCTTAGCAATTTCCAGGGCAAATTATTTGAGCTTTCCCATCAGAGGCTACCTTTAATTATGGATTCGAAAGAGTATAAATTCTCTTCCCACTCAAAATGCATCATGATGTTTAGGCAAAATGCACCTGTCTGCCATCTACAATAGAGAAAAAAAAAAAAAAAGCACAGGAAAGAGAGAGGCAGGACAGCAGAGCATTTGGCCTCATTTAGAGTCACAATAGTGAAACTTCACAAGGTATTATAAAAATTTCATATGAATGTTCCATATTAAAAGAACAAGATAGTTTTTTTTTCAGGAAGACAAAACGTATAGCTTATTTCCTTTCTCTGCCTGCCTGCCTGCCTGCCTTCCTGCCTTCCTTCCTTCCTTCCTTCCTTCCTTCCTTCCTTCCTTCCTTCCTTCCTTCCTTCCACAGAGGCGCTGTGCAGCCCTCTCTGCCTGTCCTGCCCTGCAGTGTCCTAGGTAGAGCAGGCTGGCCTTGAACTCACATCGTAGAAGATCGATTTCCTCTGCCTCCTGGGCACTGGAATTAAAGGTATGTACCAAACCCACCGGCAAGGCATTTCTAAGAAGAAAGAGTCACTGTAACCTGAACTTCCCGGGCAAAGGGAAATGGGAACACTGTGACGGTTCCGACTTTCCTATGCCTCATGGGAAAAATACAAGATGCCTGTAAATCCTTCTTCACCAGCCTGGGGACGCAGTATAAAATCGTTACTCAAGACGTTCTCCTGCTCATCATCACCAGTGATTTTCTTTCCTCCTAAGGAATTCTTCTTCCTTAATACGTATTTTTTTTTTTTTAAGTCTGAGGTTGTCTGATGGTCTCTTGGCTGCAGCCAGAGATGACTCAGCCACCTGTGGCTAGTTAAAGCTGTCACAGTCGTTGGCTGTTTTGTGCTAAAATTGGTAGCTCCATGCTATGATTGCCTCGTGCTCCCAGTGAGGTCATATTTGGTGACTTGGACATTTCTTTATGTACACATACATTTCTCACCCTCGTTCCTAGGGTCTCCATTTAGGCTCTAAGTGGCTCTTTCCTAATAGAATTTACATTGTGCTGTATTCCTAGCATAGGTGGAGCCTGCACGGGATGTATACTTGGCGCTACAGAAAGCTCTGAGAATCCATTCCTTGCTGGATGTTTAGGGGGCAGTATGCTTCGGTCTCCACCTTTTTCTGCCATGTTTCCTCCCCCTACTCCCCCGGCACCCTCCAGATGGGGAGAGGAGGCAGCGAAGGAGACTATTCAGTCTATCTTTTAAAAAGCTAAAAAGTCAAATGAAACAGGTCTCACGGGGTTGGGGATTTAGCTCAGTGGTAGAGCGCTTGCCTAGCTATCGGAAGGCCCTGGGTTCGGTCCCCAGCTCCGAAAAAAAAGAAAAGGAAAAAAAGAAAGAAAGAAACAGGTCTCACTATGTTTGTTTTTAAGCTTTATCTTTGTTCTATGTGTGTGAGTTTTCTGCCTGAGTGTATGTATGTGCACTGTAAGCCTGCGTAGTGCCTGCACGCAGAGCCCAGAAGAGGATACTGGGTCTCTTAGAACTAGAGATCCGTAAGGTTGTAAACTATTAATGTGGGTGCTCTTCCCCCTTCGTCATCTCCACATTTTACAACGCTGAGATTAATCGAAGGGCCTTCACTGACAAGCTAATCGCCCTTCCAGACTGGTGGTTCATTAGGGTATCAGGTGCACAGTAGTTAGACCCACTATCGGGGGTTGGGGGAAAGAATCAGCCATTCCACTCCACAGAGCTTTTTACTCCTGTGTAAAACTGGTGTATTAAGACATTTATTATGTCTAGACTTCCATGCCTGGGTATAAACAGAAGTCAGAAATCAGAAAAACGGACCACGGAATCTAAGATTAAGGCTGCTGTTGCATGAAGAACTATTTTCCTCCCTTGCAGAAGGGAAGTGCCCTGGGTTGGCCCAGCGGTTCCCAGCCCTAACTAGATCTCAAAAATCACAGAGAATCTCTCACACAATATGGAGATGTTGCAGTTAAATCAAATGCTCTCAGGCTTGAGTCGGAGGATGGGAATTTAACAATGTCTCCCATATTATTTGGAGGTACAGCTAGCCCTGAAAACTGCCAACTGAAATCATAATTATCAGTTATTTTTATTAATAATTATCAATTACTAAGGCTTTTCCTCCTGTCCTGTATAAAGCTGTAACTTCACTATCTGTAATGACTGTAAAGACTTTTTGTTACTAATTCTATTTAAAAAATAAAAAAATAAAATAAAACGGGTATCGCTACAATTACTTTTAAGATTTACTTTTTATTTTATGTGCATGATTATTTTACCTGAATGTTTGTATGGGCACTGCATGCATGCTTAGTGCCTGCAGAGGCCAGAAGAGGGCACCGGAACTGGAGTTCTCTTGGAACTAGAGATGCAGGAGTTTGTAAGCTGTTACGTCAGTCCTGGGAGTGAACGTGAGTCTTCTGGGAAAGTAGCAAGAGCTCTAAGCCACTGAGCTCTTTCTCCAGGCCCTGGCCTGAACGTTATGTTTCTGGCATATTATTACGTTCGCCCATGTGAAGACATGGCTACGTACAGCAGGTCAGAATATGTCATTTCTGTGGTCTACTCCTTCGAAGGGAAGATGGTTTGTTTGTAAGATCAGAGGAAGTGGTCTCCATGAATGGAGCTGGTTAATTATTTATGAATATTTTATGGATAATGTAAATTCAAACATGCATTAACAGAAACAATGGTTTCTTCCCTTAACACAGGATACAACATCCTTTCCTTTTCATCTGAGCAAAACGACAAGACCACGTGTCTAATTAGCGTCTATTATCCGGGGACGAAGTCTGATGAGCACATAGGAGGAAGTGGGATCTCTTCTGCTATTCTTTCCTGTTAGTTCACCACGGTAACTTTGCAGTGGGGGAAGCCACCCCAGACAGGGCATGCCTTCTGGGTCTGCTGACTGCCATTTGAGACCTTGCTGCCCCTTTCCAACTCCTTTCTCTCACGTTCTTCAGCTGCAGCCTGCCCTTTGCCCTGTGTGGCAGACTTTCCTTTTCTACCTCCCTAGCGTATGCCCTTCCTCTGCTTTCTTTTTCAAAGTCGCCTTGTCAGCTTTGTCTAGCTTATCTTCGGTAGAGATCGGAGCGACTCATTGCTTCTTAGAAACTTGGACGTCTTTTGGGTGGATGTTTCTGGCATCTTCGAACTCAACAATGCCCAAATATTTCCACGTTTACAAATCTAAGTTAGGTCCCGGCATTTAAACGATCGTGCTGCCTCTCGTTAAGAGACCTCTGACGATGATGTGGTGTGGAATCTTCTGGGTTTGTACAGCTTTGCTCTTTAGTGGGGTCAAATTCCACTAAATCCTCATGGATCACTTTGCCGGCGGTGAAAATTTGTTGCCACAGGATTTTTTTTTTTTCCCCCTCTGTGAATGTCAAAAAGTGCTTCTCTCAGGGGGCACAGATAGGAATCATGTGGGCATTTCTTATTACTCATTTTCTGACTCAGTAGGTGTGGGTGGGACCCTAAGAGGCTACCTCTCTAATAAATTCCCAAGGGATGCTGATGTTGGTTTTGGGAAATGCTGCTATAGGGGACTTCTCAGCAGCTCTGATTCATAACACAAAGCCTCATCACCAACGCTCTCCCTGCACTGAGGTAATGAACTCTCACATCAACTCTCAAACAATTCCCGAATTAACTAGGCTAAGAGCCTCCGGTATTCATGCTGCCTCCCCAACTGCACTTAAAGCTTTCTCCTTTGCCAGTCTACATTTTCAACATATCATGTCACATGCTTCTGTTCATGCCTTTGCTCATCCACATCGAACCTTTGTGTGCAACAGTGGTCAATTTCTCTCTAATTGCATTTTAAAACGTGTATGTATGTATGCATGCATGCATGCATGTATTTATTTATTGCGAGTGTGTGTGTGCGTGTGCGTGTGTGTTAGAGGACAGCATTCGGGAGTCAATTCTCTCTTGCTGCCATGTGAATCCTGGAGAATCAGGCTTGGCCGAAAGTGCCTCTACCCACTCCATTGAACCATCTTGCCAAACCATCTAATTTCATTTTTTTAAACTTTATTTCTTTTTAAAATATAATTATCACTTTCAGTGTTTTCGCATGCACTAGACCCGCTGATTAAGGGTACTCATTAAACACCTTGAAATACAGTGTGACTATGAGAGTAAATGGTGTCAGTCAAGATAGAAATAATTGATCTGAACTTGTGAAGCCAGTTTGTATGTTTTGGTGTTACGCTGAAATTCCTTAGAATTCTTAGTAAATTCATAGCTTATTGTAGAGAGGTTCATCCAGTTGAATTAACTAAAAATAGATTTAATGGCTCCCAGCATCTTGTTGGGTACTATGTTCCCTGTGGTCATTCACTTGGCAGCAGGGACTATTCTGAATAGAAAAGCACTCAAACAGGCAGCTTCTCCCATGCTTACCTGAACCAATTCAGAAATGAGATTAAAAAAAAAAAAGGACTAGGTGATGTGCTAGTCATTTCTTTCTTATCCCTGGGACTAGATACTTGAGCAGAAGCAACATAAGGGAAGAAAGATTTATTTTGGCTCATGGTTTAAAAGGGTACAATCCGGGACTGGAGAGATGGCTCAGTGGTTAAGAGCTCTGACTGCTCTTCTAGAGGTCCTGAGTTCAATTCCCAGAAACCACATGGTGGCTCACAGCCAGCTGTAATGGGATCTGGCGCCCTCTTCTGGTGTGTCTGAAGACAGCAACAATGTACTCATATGCATAAATAAATAAGTCTTTTTTTTTTAAAGGGTACAATTCGTCATGAGAGAGAAGACTCAGCAGAGTCCATGGCAGGAGTGTGCAACGGAAACACCTCACACCACCAGGAAGCAGGGAGAGGCAGGACATGGGCCAGGGCTGTAAGGCCAAAGACTCTCCCCACAATGGCTTAATCCAGCTAGGGAGCATCTCCTAGAGAGTCTATTACTTCCCAAATAAGCTCTCCAAGAGCTGGCACCTGTAAGAAATCATAGTAAGAAGAAAATAATGGCATTTTGAAAAGTGCCTTGAGGCTCAGCTACAAGTGAATAGAAAACACTAGATGCCTGCTGATGCCTGCTAGTCTGGTTACCCTCTCAATTCAAACTGAAAGGTTAGAGTAGAAATTTACTAATAGCCCAGCTTGCCTAAAGACCTACGAGACATGCTAAGGTCGCATGGCTGATCAACTTTAAACAGAATGTGACATGCAGAGATGAACACATACCTGGTCTTTGTTGAAAATAGACCTTAAGCATGGATGGAGAAAGACGCAGGTGAAGTACAAGATTGGGTCCTCTGGATTATTCAGCCAGAGACTAAAGGGTAAGAAGGACCTGCATTGGGGTTACAAAGCTGTTCTCCATGCTCAGTGTGCCTGGTTTTGGCAAGTGGCAAAAAACGAATGGACGTACTTTCACTACTCCGAGTCTACAGGGCTCTTATTATGAAGTGAGGGTCCATGTCTCTCAACACGAGTGTTCAAGCATATAAACCCATAGAGAACAATTCATATGCAAGCCCCAGCAGGAAACGAACTCCTCGATTTTGTTTTGATACAGCTAATGAAGCACATGACTAATACTTATATGGAAGCAGAGCTCCCGATACTGAACCTCTTATAACCTTAATCATCTAGTCATGAAAAAGATGTTACCCAGGTAGCCAGTCTTAAAACAAAATGAATTTGCGTTTTGGAAGTCTGCACTCAAGAAAGAAAAGAAAAGAAAAGAAGAGAAAAGAAAAGCATGACTAAACATCCAACTTTCTAGCTCAGTAGGCCTCTCTCCTGGGTAGAAAAGGCTCAGAGAGTTTTGATCCACATGGAAGGATGGGGATGTCACTCAGTGGTAGAGTGCTTGCCTACTATGCCGCAGTGGATGCTTGAGATGTCCACGTGAACACGCGGTGAAACAACTGAAGGAAAAGGCTGAAAACAGAGGTGTATCCTACAATAGATGATGGGTAGCCCAGGGAGAGAGCAAAGAGAGGAGGAGTCTGTGAACGCAGCCTTGGCACAGAAGGGATGAAAGAAAGAAAGGGATGAGCAACTGCCCGGAGGATAACGGAAAGGTTGAGAAAAGATTGGTGCACAGTGGTAGAGCCTTGGTATGCAAGATACTGAGTTCCGCCCCCACAAGGGGGCGGAGGAAGAGTAACATGGCTTTGGCAACATGGAGATAGGAAGGGCACATTTATTTGATGGGGTCGGTCAAAGATCTAGAGTGTGAAAAGTAAGAGTATGGAGACAGGTGATCATCACTGACAAACCCCAACACCTAGTGCCAAATCCTTGATTCAGTGTTGTTGTAGGGAGGCGCAGCTACACAAGATTCCCGCAGCGCTCTTCCGTCTCTTGAGAACCAACCCCTCACTAAAGAGCGCAGGGACTGAAATCATCCTTCCAAGAAGCATTTACGCTTCAGTTATAACCTTGGAGAAGGCTGGGTTCCGGCTAGAAGCGGGAGCGGTCTGCAGAGAGGGCGAGCGCGCTCGCGAAAGCCCCGCCCCTCGGCGCAGCCCGAGCCTTCCCTGAGTGCGGCACTGCGGCTGCGCGGGCCGGGCGCGCGGAGGGGGCGGGGACGCGGAAGGCTCGGCGGCTGCGGCGTGAAGCGAGAACGGGCGTGCGGGGCGGGGGCGCCCGACGGCGTCCGAGGGCGCGGCGGAGCGAGGCCTGAGGGAGGGGACGCGATGCTGGAGACCCTGCGCGAGCGGCTGCTGAGCGTGCAGCAGGATTTCACCTCCGGGTGAGTTCGCGGTGGGCGGCTGAAAGGGCCCCACGCGGGGGCGCGGGGTTCCCGTCCGGTCGGCGCGCTCTCGCGCCAAGGAGACAACGAACTTCCCAGCGTCCCGGCGGCGGCACCGAGTCACTTTGGTCCTAGCGGGCGGGATGCCCTTTCCCGGGGCAGTGCAGCTTGACGGGCCAGGATGGTCACGTGAGAGGCTGTGTCCTCCGCACTGGGCGCCCACGGGCCTACCCCGGGCAGGACTCACCGGGTCCCCGCCTCACCCTCCTGTTTCAGCCGGGACGGTTCGGCCCGATCTTTGACCACCCCTTCTCCGGCCTTCTCTGCCTTTATCCCGGTTTACCGCTCTGATGGAGGAGCTGGGCCAGAGGGACAGAACTGGAACCAAGCTGCTGTTCACACCGGAGTTGCCTAAACTTTGGACAACCCCGGGAACCTTTCGCAATCTCTTGGCTCTCGCCACTCTGAGCTTGGGTTAAGGCAGAATGTCACGGCCTCCGATGTGCTACAAAGTCTGGGAAGTTTAGTGGGCGCCAGGCTGGCTAGAGCACTGCTGTAGGATTTTACCACCTAACCTGACTGCAAGTAACCCAGTCTCTTGTCTCTGCTTACGCTACGGTAAGATAGTAGTGATGGTATCTCGCAGAGTTAGTGGGGCTATTAGTGGCTGTGTTAAGTAGGCAGTAAGGACTGTTTGCATGGTTTTTCGTATTTAATTCCTTTTCTTGCTTTACAAAAAGTGTCACATTGTAAAGAACCTGCCATCCCTTTGGTTTGTTCGGTTTTTTTTTTGTTGTTGTTGTTGTTTGTTTTTGTTGTTCTTTTGTTTTGAGACACTGCCTCACCCTGTAGCCCAGATAGGTCTTGAACTGGTGGGAATACTCCTGCTTCAGCCTCCCCAACGCTGTGGTTTCAGGCATCCTGCCCCTGCTGGTCTGTCATGTGTTTGGAGAATGTTCCTAATGTGAAGGCACCTTTGACATAATGCTACTTTAATGATTAATGGGGAAAATGACAGCCAATCTCCCATCTCGTAGAACAACAACAACAACAACAACAAAGCTTATGCTGTTTGCCTGTTGAATAGTAACAAACCGGCAGATACTTGACCGCTTCCAGTGTGTTTAAAGCATTACTGATGAGTTTCCTTTTGTGTTCTTGCCATTGTTAATTATGGGTGCCTAGGGAGTTATTCAGTGTTAAGTGTTACTTCATGCTTGCATTTTTAAAAGTATAAATTTAGGAAAAGTAACTTCCTTTTTTTTTTAATGTAAACTTTAAAAACTTTGGTGTATTGCTGTCAGAGCCTGCTTGTAGCATGAGAGTGGCCATGACTAAAACCCATTTGAATACCCTCCTGTTATTACTTGAAGGAATTCTTTGATGGCTCCACAGCCCCTTTTGGTAGTTGGCTAGGAGTATACATCACATGTTTGTCTCTGAACTCTTTCCAGGGCTTGATGCTTGCTTAGGAATGTGGACTCTGGACTGCACAGCCCCACACCACCTTCAGAGATCTCGATGGCTTAAAAAAGGTTTAGAGTTTAGTTAGGGACAGAAGCTGAGGAGATGTGGTTAGGGCCCCTTGGAAGTCGATGTCATAGCCTGGGGCCAGCTCAGTTGAACAACTTCCTTTCTGCACAGGTTACTGAACTGACTGGTCAGCAGACGGCACCATTGTCCTGTTACCTGGCAGGGAGGGAGCTAACACTCTTCAAATTATGTGTGTCTGCCAGTGAAAGACAGCTCTCACTACTGAGGGCCTCGATTTCTTCCACATTCTTTACTGAGGGACCAACAAAAGAAGCACCACAACAGAGCCCCATTCCTAATTCTTCCATCTTCCTGCCTGGGAGCTTACTGCTCTGTTTTACATTTGGCCTCGGCTACAAAATTAAACAGAAATCAAGTACACGTTTCTACCGTAACGAACGCTGAGGGGTTCGGTTGAGTCTCATCAGTCACCTCCCAAGACTATCAGAGTGAACCTGGTGTCCCCGCAGGACCCTGGGTAGGTAGAGCAAGTGTTCCGCAGACAGAACAGCCTTCTAGAACATTTTTAAGTGTCCTGTGCTCAAGTTGCTCTGAGTTTGATGTGTATAGCGTTGCTCCTAAGAGCTAACAGGAGTCATGACTAGATTTTTATGCTTGTTTCTGTGTCTGAAAATTTATGACAAATTCTCTAATTTTTTTTAGTCCGTGTGAACATGTGTCTCTGTGTATGTATATTATGTATGTGCAGCTGCCTGCAGAGGAGAGACGAGGGCATGGGATCCCCAGGCAATGGGGTGACAGACAGTTGTGAGCTGCCATGTGATTGCTGGGAACCAAACTTGAATCCTTTGGAAGGACAAGTCTTCTCAACTGCTGAGACATTTCTCTGCTTCCTTCCCCCAAATAGGACTGTTTTATTGTTCTCCTAAGAGAATGACCCCTTACTGACTGAATCGAGTCCATCTGATGTCCTCCATCTTCTCTTGTGGAATTCAGCTGCTTCCCAGGTGCAGAAGGATCCCAGCTGGTCCGGCTGATGACCCCTCCTCACCTGAGTATCCAGCTGCTCCCTGCTGCCACTTGTTGAGTTCAGTGCTGAAGTAATTGTGCTTGGCCTCCAGAGGGGATTGGTGGGGATGACTAGAGCTCCATCCCTGTCACTACAGGGGAGTCCTCATCTCTCCAGCGCAGAGGCTCTCCAGGTGCAGAGGCTCTCCAGGTGCGGCCTGTTGAGGAGATGCACTCACCTCACCTGTGCTCTATAGGGAAGCTCAGTAAGCTCATTGGCTCCCCAGAGTGAACTTTGTAGCTTTCGTGTCTGGGTTTGTCGTTGGGACCCTAGGGGCAGGAAAAGGTCTCTCAAGGGAAGGGACTTTAGCTACAAGAGGGTACAATATCTCCATTCCATTCTGACTTCATGGGAGATGCAATGTACAGGAGGGTTATAGAGATTATAGATAGTCCGGAGGGATCTAGGTTGTCCTTAGGGTTCTAGCCTCTCTAGCCTCTTCTTTTTCAGTGCCTCACACACGCTAGGCACTGCTGAGCACCATCCCCCAGTTCTTGTGGCCTTTCCTCGGAAACTTTTCTCTGTGGTGCCAGCACCAGCACAAACCTGGTGGTGCGGTTTTATCATGTTCTTTTCCCTAAGCAGGCAGCCCAAAAGCCTTGGAGCTGGAGGACACTGCCTCTGGGTCTCAGGCAGAGTTCTTTGTCCTGAGTTCTGTTTTCACTTGACTTGATTCTAAGGAGCCATGTTAGGGAATTCCTGTAGAACAGGCCCTGTTTTTTAAAAGTGTTGGCCATGCCTTGTTTGTTTGTTTGCTTCTTCCTTTCTTTCTCTCTTTCTTTCTTTCTTTCTTTCTTTCTTTCTTTCTTTCTTTCTTTCTTAAGATTTATTTATTTATTTAATGTATATGAAGACACTATAGCTGTCTTCAGACACACCAGAAGAGGGTATTACAGATGGTTGTGAGCCACCATGTGGTTGCTGGGAATTGAACTCAGGACCCCTTGGAGAGCAGTCAGTGATTTAACCACTGAGCCATCTCTCCAGCCCTCAGTTCTTTTCTTGTGAGACTAGATTGGTTCTGTGGGAATCTAATGAAAGTACATACGTGGATGGTTTTTGTTTGCTTTTCTTTTTAACTTTTGAGCAGTTATGAACAAACGCATAGGTATGAGGATGTAAAGTCTTAGGGGAACTGGGACACAGACTTCCTGAAGGGTTGTGGCTTATGTTCCATGTTCGTGTTTCCTGCTTGTCATGCTTCCAAAGGCATCACTGCCTCATTCTCTTCCTGTTCACTATCTTCCTTCTCTTCTCCTCTTCCATAGGGTTAGATTGCCCAAAGAACAATATCTAAGAATTTAATTCAGTGTGGTCTGTAGGCAAAGCTTTGCTTACCATGTTGACTTTTCTAGGATTTCAACTCCTTATTTTTTAGGTTCTGGGAATGGAACTCAGGACCTGTGGTAGCAGGCGGTCGTCACTACGCTGCTCTCTCAGCTGATCAACCCTCCCTCCTATATAAGTAGTATGTGTTTATGTCTGTGTGTGGGTGCAGGTGCCCATATATGTGGACATAGTAGTTAGTGCCAAGTGCCTTCCTCTTCTGCATTCCACTTTAATTTTCATTTTTTAGATTCATGTATTCTGTTGTATGTGTGAATGTATGTTTACCTGCATGTGTGTACCTGCCACATGCCCTCTTTACGTCATAGGTGCTTTCCAAAGGTAGGAGAGGCCATTTGCTCAGGTTTGCATAGTATATAGGGAGAAATGTATATGAAGAAATGCAGTTGAATCTTAGCTACCCAAGTCCCAGAAGCGGTTTCTGCCCTGGCGGTAATGAGAAGCAGAGCCTAACGAGCTGAATGTTAAAGACACTGGTGACGTGAGCTCAGGGAGCAAGTCCTGGATTTAGGTATACACTGGTGACGTGCTGCTGCTGCTGTGTGAGCTCAGAGAGCAAGTCGTCTGGGCCTTGGAGAACAAGGATGGAGCACAGTCATAGGTCTCAGTAAAGGTACTAGAGAAATGGAAGCTCTTACAGGAGGCATAGCTGGGGGGAAGTCCAGGACCTGGGACTAGAGAATTTTTCATGCTTTGCTTAATCTATCAAATATTTGTCCCGTTCTTGCTTTGTGTTAGACCCTGGGGCTATGGCACAGACAACCTAGGAAGTAAGGACAGTGTTTTCATCCTAGTGGCAGTATATAGAATGTCTAGGACATCTCAGCTGTCGTGGCTAACAGATTGAGGGATAGGTCTGCATGTATTTCTGTGTTTGGGGTTAGGGGTGGGGAACAGAAGTTACCCGTTATAAGCGTGAGCCAGCGGAGATGGTGAGTCTGTCAGACTTAGAAGAGGAAAGAGCATGGCAGGCGGTGGTCGAGCCGTCAGCAGTGAGAGGAGAGATGAAAGGATGTAGACATTGTGAAGGTCAGCTTTGTGTCTGCATGCAGGATGGCATACACCAACAGACTTGAGGAGAAAGGGACAGTTGACAGTGATCTCATGATCTCACATGAAGCTGTTGGAAACTGAAGGTACCCTCGGAGCTGGGTCAGAACTGAAACACTGTGTTTGGGATATGTTAGGGCCAAAGTGGTTTGACAGTATTTTCCTTTTCTGAGTATGCGCCACTTTGGTGTGGATTCCTTAGACTGTAGAGCTTGTGTACACTTTTATATGTAATGGTTTTTCTCTGAGATTTGCTCCTCTGCCCCCTCCTCCCCCCCTCTCTTTCTCTCTCTCTCTCTCTCTCTCTCTCTCTCTCTCTCTCTCTCTCCCCCCACATAGAGTAAGAGAGCTATGTAAAATGTGACAGATTTGATTTGTGAGATGACAGGTGAATGTGGTTAAATAATTGCGTCTTATTTTGTAGCTTCCAAAGCAGCCATCACCCCCTGTGCTCCTAGTGATGATGTGAACAAGGTAGGAGTTGATGGGGACACAGGTGAAGTGCTGTGTGTGGTCCCGTGCAGCCGAGCCAGCGAGCAGCTCTGTTTGTCACTGGAGTTAACTGCAGTGCTCCACACTTCTCTCTTCCTCTTTTCAAAATTACTTCCATTTCACAGTTAGAACCTGCATTTTAGTGTCTTCAAAACTTGAAGAAATGAATGTGCTAGCATCAAAATAACATGTCTGGAACCTCTAAAAATAAAATCACTGGGCAGTTAGAACAGATTTGAGGTTTGGTGCTCCGGATTGGAAGGTTTGCTTTGGTTTGTCTAGTAGGGAAGTCCATGTGTTCGTGTTCTTACAGCACTTGCAGGGGCCTGAGAGTATGTGGTTTGGAAAGAAGACTGAATAGGGTGGGACACCCATTCACAGGACCCGGCACACTGGGAAGCTCTACGGTATTTGACCCTGGCTCAGTAATATGCATAGCTTTTCATTGTGTGTGGTTTGTGTGTCCATGTTTGTGTGAATATGGATGAATGCTTGTGGAGACCAGAGGCCATGCTGGGGGTTTTGTTGGTTTTCTAAATCACTTTCCACCTTGCTTTGTTTTTTTGAGATAGGGCTCATCAGTTCCACTAGGTGACTAGCCTGTGAGCTCCAGAGAGTGGCCTGTCCCTGCTTCTGACCACAAGCATTACAGATGCTGCCCTGGCTTTTACATGGATTCTGGGGATCTGAACTCAGGTCCTCAGGGTTGTCTTGATGGAGTTTTGCAAAGTAAACTGTCTCAGCCCTACTTTTCAACTTTCTTGATAGTTTCTTGATAAACTTTTGTTTTTATCAAGTAATAGCCACATTTTTTTATTTGAGGTAGATCTGAATTTTATCAGATTGCTCCTGTTAGATCATGTTAGAATTTTTACTTAATTGTTGGCAAATCTATATGGTTGGATAAAATACTAGTATTTCATATTTGAAGAAACTTGGGTGTTCACCTGGATAAGTATTTTCTTCCCAGTGTCCATGAAATAGACTCTGTTAAGTTTACAGCTCAGAGTTCGTATAGAAGTGTCCGTTGCTCCTGGTGGAGATGTTAGACTACTTCCGGTGCTTTTCCTAGTCTGTGTGTTCCAAAAGGAACCACTTGTCTTTCTTCCTAAGAGAAAAAAGTGTGCGTGCGTGTGTGCGTGTGTGTGTGTGTGTGAGTGTGTGTGAGTGTGTGTGTGTTTTCAATTTTGTATTTTTTACTTGAAAATAATATTAGAGACAAGATGGTGGTGCGTGCCTTTAATCCTAGCACTCAGGCAGCAGCGGTATGTGGATCTTTCTAAGTTTGAGGTCAGTCAGGTGTACATAGTGAGTTCCAGGAGAGCCAGGGAGACATACACAGTGAGACCATGTCTTTAAAAAACAGACGAATAAAAAAGAATGGAAAGGAAGGAAGGAAGGAAGGAAATAATAGTGGTCGTTGTGTTTTATAAAAAGAAGAGTCAGGATATGTTTTGTAGAGCCAGTGTAGTGAGGTGTGAGGAGGGCCTTTGGCAGGCCCATGTTGAGGCAGCCGTTCCCCTGAAGTACCAGCCACACAATGGGTATAGTGTAAAATAGAGTTTAATTAGGACACGGGAAGGGGGTTGGGAAGGGAGGAAAGGGGGAGAGGAGGAGAAAGAAGAAGAGGAGGAACAAGGCAGGAGGAAGAAGAGGAAGAAGAGGATGAGGGCCAGCCAGGAGCAGTGGAGGTGGAGGGGAGAAAAGGATAAGGGTCAGAAAAAGGCAGAGAGAGTAAGAGAGCGAGGAGGGGCCAAACAGCCCCTTTTCTATCAAACCAGGTATCTGTTGGGCGGAGCTTAGAAGGAATGCTAACAGCTGAAACCCCTCATCCTTT
Source organism: Rattus rattus (assembly GCF_011064425.1). NCBI lineage: Eukaryota > Metazoa > Chordata > Mammalia > Rodentia > Muridae > Rattus > Rattus rattus. The sequence goes on along the minus strand of NC_046167.1, from coordinate 63,994,980 downwards.
TCTTTGCTAAACATTTTCTGGCTGCCTTGGATTTTATTCTAAATTTTTGTTCATTGATAGGTTTGGGGGATTTTTTGTTTGTTTGTTTGTTTTTTGTTTTTGAGAACGTATGATGAAAAAATATTAAAGACTTTCTATTGTTAGAAAAATATTTTTTGAGACAAGATCTCAAGCTTGCCTTGAACACTTAATCATCCTACCTCAGCTTCCCCTATTGCTAAGAATATGGTCATATACTTCCATGTCTAGCTTAAGGACACATTTTCTTTTTAATGAAAGCTTGAGACACACACAAAACTAGAATAGTGATGGAACCCCATATATCCACTTCTCAGTCAGCAGTCTTCAGGGGTTGGCATCTTTTTTCTGTCACAATCGTTCCTACAGATCTGCTGTACCTCTCATGGGACAATACATTCACTAACAGGAACATTACATAAATGTACTGCCACAGTCAGGACTAACCAAATTAGCACAGATTCACTGATGTTATCAGCTAACTCAGTCCCTAATCAGATTCCCTTGCTTTTTAGAAATGCCTTTTTACAGCTGATTTACCCAAATCCAGATCACATAAGTTCTACACATTACATTTGGTTAAAGACCAATTTCTGAAACAGATGGTCGTTAAGGAGCCGCATGGGGATGCTCTCACTGAACCTTACAGTGTTTTATCTTCCTCCTCTGTAATAATCTCTCTTTACCTGATCCCAAATCAGTTGATTTTTTTAATGGGGGTGTTATTTTATGGGGAAGACAGAAAACTCAATATATTTAAGAAATTAAAACCCTAGAACTATGTATTTGAGATACCAGCATAGATAGATGCTATGCAGACTGTCTTAGTGTCTTCCATACTCAACTGTACATGTGGTCCTGCTTGAGTGGATACACTGCTGTGTATACCAATCTTAGGAGAACTCTAATTGTCACAACTTAATGTTTTCTGAGATTGGAGTGAGCGTGGTAGAACATGGCTTTAAAAGTAGCCCCTTGGCTCTCACCTGTGGAGAAGTTTATTGCTTCCAGGACAGCTAGGGCTTTATGTAATTAAATTCAGCTAGAGAGGTGTACAAATTATTTTTGTAGGAAAGAAATTGCTGTTTCTTTTGAACATTGTAATTGTGGGGTGGGATGTGGGCTAAAGCCCTATGGAGTTGAAAGTCTTGACTTGTTAAAAGTTTATATTTGTTCCTTTATAGGCTGAAGACGTTAAGCGACAAGTCAAAAGAAGCAAAAGTAAAAAGCAGACCCAGGTAAGTGCGTGCCAAGAGCTTTAGTTGCATGACTTGAATTGCATAGAGCTTTTGGTTAAGATTGTAAGGAAATCATTCTATAGACTTTGGGTCTGTAAAACACAGAGTGTGTCTGGCCACAAGAAAGTATTGATTCTTTCTAAATATTGTGACCTGGAAATTATGTAGTAAACTTGTGAGACGATGAAAAGCTGTAGTCGTTTCACAAGGTCAGTCAGTGGGATTGTTGCTCAGAACTAGTGTGAGTACGTGTTCTGGACTACTGTAGAGCTTATGAGTAGTGAAGCAGCTTGATAGTGAGGCCCCGTGGATGCGTTACTTGTTTTACAGGCCAACACTAGAGTTGTGGAAAGTCTGTGACCCGGTTCAGTTTCACTGTAAGCAGTGAACTTTGAGCCAGCATATCTATGCTCTTTATCTAACACGTGAAGATGTGTATCATATAATATGCAAGAATCTGCCCGCCAAGGTCCTATTGTTATTGCAGTATGTCACTTCTGAAGTAATACACTTTCCAAAACTTTAAGTAAATTGTGTGTTGGTGTTCCCGGTTACTTGGGAAAGAGAGGTGCTGTGGCCTGAGCTTAGGCTTCCTAAGCAGCAGATGGTCAGTCCTCTCAAAGACTGAAGACCAGCTTCCTGGACGTGCCTTTGACCGTTGCATAGATGCACTTTTAGCAAACCGAAACCTCTTGTCGGATCTAGAGGTTGTCCTGAAGGAGCCATCACCTAACACAATTCTCAGTCATAGGAGACGTGCAGACTTACTAGGCATGTCAAAGGCTCTAAGAATCCGTCAGAGGACCAACCCCATAAAACCTCAGCTAACAATCCCTGACCAAAGGCTACTTGAGAGTCTAGGTGCCATCTCCTTAGATTCATGCCAGATACTATGCTTCTGCTCAAATTTCTCACAACCGTCAGTATTTGTATGTCTGCCTGCATAATTTTATGTGTAGTACCTGCACGTAGGGGCCTACAGAGGCCACAAGTCTGCCAAGCCCCTCAGAGTTAACATCACCAGCACTGGTGAGCTGCATGATGTGGTACTGGGAACTGAGTTCTCTGCAAGAACAGCTTGAGCCACTCTCAGGCCTCTTCATTAGTGATTTTAATCTTTTTTTTTTTTAAGATTATGCATATAGGTGTTTTGCTCACATGAGTGTCTACCATAGAGGCTAGCAGACAGTCCCCTGGGACTGGACTTACAAATGGTTGTGAGCAGCCATGTGGATGCTGGAAATTGAACCCAGGTCCTCTGGAAGAGTAGTCAGTTCTCTTAACTGTTGAACCTCTGCTCCAGCTCCTCATTAGTGGCTTTAAAATTATTTACACAATGATCGGCAATGCCAGAATTCTTGTGGGTAACAGTTCTTTAAAGTTGTGTGGATCTGCAGCAGTTTAATAAGTGTTTCTCTTGGCAGGACTGCTCCCTACTTACCAAAGTACTCTGCTGGACTGGACTTACTTAGCAGGTACAGTATTTCCCTTCAAAGAGTTATGCTGTCAATGTTTGTTTTAAAATACTTTACAGCTGTACAGTTAAAACACCTAAATTTGATGCTTCTTGAAAGCTTCTGCTTCCCCTGCTCAGTAAAAGGCCGTTCATGTTTAGGATAGATAATCACTATTGGTTCATGTTTAGGATAGATAATCACTATTGGTTCATGTTTAGGATAGATAATCACTATTGGTTTTACTTGTGGACAACTCCAAATTAGAGAACTCAGTTTGGGTTTTTGTTTGTTTGTTTTAAAGACCGGGTCTTATGCAGCCCAGGCTAGGGTTGTGTTCTGAACAGCAGATGACCACTTTGAACTTCCTGATCCTCCTGCCTCCACTTCCTGAGTATTGGGATTACAGACATGAACCACCAAGTCTGGTTTATGTGGTACTGGAAATCAAGCCAAGGGCTTTATAGACTTATTCAGGAACATACTCTATGGATCTTAATGTTATACCACTTATTTCTCAGTCGATTTCTATTGACATGATAATAATAAGGTAATGGCTTTTCTTAGACAGGAAACAAAAGCTTAAGCAACAAGAGAAAAAACACTGGTAAACATAATCAAAATTAAGCATTTTTTGTTATTATTGGTCACAAAGAACATTGTCAAGGAAACTAAACAAAAAGCCACAGGAAAAGAAAATATTTGTATATTGTTGATTGATGAAGGACTAACATGTATTGTATGTAAAGAGCATGTTTAACTCAGCAATAAAAGTGTGGCTCCGTGAAGAAACACAAGTGGACTAGACATCTCTGAGTGAAGATACACACGGCTGACAAGAACATAAAGTGCTCGGTGTCATTACCTTGTTAAAGTAGAAAAGCTAAAACCAGCGTCAAATACCACTTCACGGGCGCTAGCATCTCCATCTAGAGAGGTGTACTGTACCAGCGTGGCAAGGGCCTATGTGAAGGACCATCTCTTCCCCCAGACAAAGGTCCTTGTGTGTAGCTCTGAACTGTGTAGAATAGGCTGGCCTCAGACTGCATCTAGGTTCTTGTGCCCCGTGAGTGAACACTGAGCTGTGTGCTCAGCCCGTTTTCACCAGTGTGCTGGCTTGAATATGTTTAGCCCAGGGAGTGGCACTGTTAGGGGGTGTGGCCCTGTTGGAGTAGGTGTGTCACTGTGGGTGTGGGCGTAAGACCCTCACTCTGGCTCCCTGGCAGTGAGTACTGTGCTAGCAGCCTTCAGATGAGGATGTAGAACTCTCAGCTCTGCACCATGCCTGCCTGGGTGCTGCCACGCTCCCACCTTGATGATGATGCACTGAACCTCTGACCTGTAAGCTGGCTCCAATTATCTGTTGTCCTTTATAAGATTTGCCTGGGTCATGGTGTCTGTAAAACATTAATTAAGACACCCAGCCTGTTTCAACCACAGCAGGGTCACCATATATGTGGTTGCTCTTGAATATTTTACACTACTCTTTAAATGTCTGACAATTAAAAAAAAAAAAAAAAAAAAAGGGGGGGGGGGGGGGAGGCCCAGGGGGAAGGGGCCTTGCCAAGAAACCAAAAAAAAAACAACAAAAAAAAAAAAAAAAAAAAAAAAAAAAAAAAAAAAAAACCAAAAGGAAAAAAAACGCTGGAAAAAAAAAAAAAAAGGAAAAAGAAGCGATGGGAGACTGAAATCAGGTGCTGGCCTTTTCGATGTAACGTCTCTGACATGACTGAGGGATCTGTGCTTGTGGCTTCCTCTGTGTCGCTACCTCCCAGATCAGAGACAGTAACTAGTAACCAGAGCACAGATCTCTAATAACGACAAGACAGGTTTCTTATTACCTGTGCTCACTCTACTAAGCTGCTTCAAGAAACAAGTACATGGCCACAGTGGTGGGACCTGGGGGCCCCTGGGCATGGGTGGCTGCTACACTAATGAAACCAGATTGACCAAATTGAAGTGGGTTTCTTCTGTCAGTGTGAGTGGGTGTAGGTCGGGAGGTAGACTCCAAGTGCTTCCTACTCTCTCACCTGTCTTCTTCGTCCTCTCAGTTATAGCTTTGCGTGTGTGCACTTGAAGGTCAGAGTTCTGTTTGTTATCCCTCAGGTGCCCACCCTTTTGTTTTGTTTGTTTTGTCTTTTGAGACGGGTGTCCCTGGCCTGGAACCTGCCGAGTAGGCTAGATTGGCTGCTGAACCTCAGGGATCTGCCTCATTCCACCCGCACATTGGCCGCCAGTGTGACTAACCTCTCCCCCCAGTGTATCATTGGTTTTTCAGGATCAGCCTTTCAAATCCCTAGAGCTCTACCGGGTTGCAAAGCCGTTTCCTTGTCCAGCACAGAAGTTAATTTTAACTTTAATGTCAGTCTGCTATGGACTCTTCCACTAGGTCTGCCATCGCACATAGAATACGCGCAGTCATTGTTTGAACGAATTACTGCATTATAAGAATGTGTTTTTCTTTCGGCTTTTTCCATTGACTTAAAGAAGAAATGGGAAAGCCAAAACTGTGATTGACTATATAGCCAGGGCCTTTCCTTTAGTAAATGCTGTAAAGTTATCCATGCACTAAAAGTGAGTGCACATCGATGCATTTCAAGACTGCATGTGGCATATAGCAACATTTGCTTTGAGGGATCATCCTGTGGTCGTATCTGTGAGGGCATTGTCTTGATTGTACTAATTGGGGGCAGAAGACCTGCCCATTGAGAGTGGCACCATTCCCTGGCCATGGGTCCTCTTAGGAACGATGTTTTGAAAATTGTGACTGACAGTTAAGACCCAGGAAAGGCTAAGTAGTACGTCTTTGTAGTCTGTAATAGACGTCTACTTTCTGCAGCCTTGCCCATAACATAAGAGCCTCATAGTGGAGAAAATGAAGTTCGGTCTGGTGGTCCAGCGTCACCTGGAAAGAAGTCTCGATGGTGGATTGTCTAACTTGGGCATGTCTGTGGGCATGTCTGTGGGCATGTCTGTGGGCATGCCTGTGGGCATGTCTGTGGGGGCGTTGTCTGGATTATGTAAATTGTGTGGGATGACACTCACTGTGGTGACATGGTTCCCCTGTGAGAGTGGAGAACTGAGTACCTACTGTGTAATGTCTGCTGTTGGCTCTTGACTGTGGCTGCAGTGTACTAGCTGCTTCAAACTCCTACAGTCTCCATTTCCCCAAAATAGTGCCTTGTAACCTGAAATTATGAACTGAATAAACCTTGTGCCCTGAAAGTTGCTGTTGTCAGATGTTTTATCATAGCAGCAAGAAGAGGAACTAAGACATTCGGTTAATCTGTGTCATTACTTAGGGAATGACAAATCAGCAGAAAAGTGACAGACTTAGTGTGAGAGGGTGATACAAATAGGAAGACGCCCGTGAGTGCTAGTGGGAGAGGAAACGCGGTGTCGGGAAAGAGGGATCTGGAGTTTAAATGCTAAGCAGTGGTTAATTTGCTCTTTCTGTTGGTGGAGAAAGTGACGGTCAGTCTGCCACCAAGTTGGGGATTTGAAATTAGCGTGCCCCTCTTACTTGGCAGCCATTTAGTTCTCTGTGCTGATTACTGAGACAGCCAAGGTGGGGAGTATAATTCATCTCGGCAACGATGGTACCTAACAGTGCCCGGCATTCAGTGAACACTTGCTGATTCTAATTGATACCTACAGTTAGATGCACCAGAGGAAAAAAGGCAGGCTGTTTGTTAGTTGGCAATGGCAGTAGGGCTGTATCAGTTATGTAATGTTGGACACCGCTTCTCATTATGTGTGGATACTGGTCACGGTTGATGGGGTTATCAGATTGGACAGGGTCTCTGTGACTTTGAAGAGAGCTACCATGAATTCACAAAATAGTATGTATGTTCAGATAACGTCTGCTAATTTTACTGTTCGTGAGTCTCACATTACACACACCAGTCCCGTTCATCTCCCCATCCAGTCTCCTCGTATCTGCCCTTCACCCTTGCAACCTTTTCCCCAAATAAAAACCAAACAAAACCAAACAAAAAGACAAAGCATAGAAAAACACCGCATTGTGGAAGCTGTAATGTGTCACAGTGTGTCCCACAGTATGTCTGTCTGTCCATATGTCTTCAGTTGCTGATGTTTATTACAATGAGTCCTTGGTCTGGGTAGAGGTGACACTGTCAATATAAGATCCTCACCGGGACTCCTCCTAGTTGTCCTGTTGTTGTCCTGTGTCATGGAGATCCTGCAGCTTTGGATCAGCAGGACTGTCCCTTTTGTGTCCCAGCCATTCACAGATGATACAGATTTTAGAGTGGGCCAACTCAGAGCCCTGGATCTGGGCCTGGGTAGTGGCTGAGCTGGTCATCGGGATGACTCTCCTTTATCTACACCACCAGGGGGAGCTCTCCAGCACTGTTCTGGCTTGGCCACCCTATCCCATCAGTCAGCTCTTCTGCCCTCACACCCTCAGGGCTGGCTCACTTGTACCTCCACCATGTGGGCCAGCTCCACTGTGTTGCCCAGGTGAGTGCAGCCCCTAGTGCTACAGCCAGTAAGGGGGCAAGGCTGGCTCTCCTGCTCTCAGGCCCTCAGGGCCAGCTCTCCTGACTACCTACCACAGGCAGGAGGGGAGAGGAGAGAGGCATCACCCCTTCCAACCCATAGTACCTCACAAATGGTGGGGCCAGCTCTCCTGATTAAGCTCTCGTCCCTGGGCCGGCTCTCCCAAGTGCCGCAGCTGTCAAGGGCAGATAGTAATTTTGATAGAATTTTAGATAGGATGGAAAATCAAGTTCTCTATCAGCAGCCATATGGATAATACTGTGTGCAGAAATCCTGCTTTAAACTTTTCATTTTTAGGGCTAGATGGTGAGCAGGTACTTGCAGGATAAGCCTGGAGACCTGAGTCTGGCTTCCAGAGCCTGTGTAAAGGTGGAAAGAAAACCAGTTCTCTATCAGAGTTGCCCTCTGACCTCCACACGTGTGCCACGGCATGTTCACCCATCACGCATGCTCACACACAGTAACAGCAATAGTAACAACTAAAATTGAAATTATTTTGAGATTATTTCAGCTTTATAAAAACATGGCAAAATTAGAGCAAGAAATTCCACCCAGTGCTTGCATTTTGTGTAGCCAGAGCATGATGATCAGACCAGGAAAATAACGTGGGTAACTGTTGCTGCAAACAGAGTCATTCGGACTTTGTCACTTAACAGTACCTTTATTCTGTATCTAGGACCAAGCATATTTAGTCAGTGTGCTGCCTCTTTTTTCTTTAACCTGTAATGGGCAATGAGCTTTATGACCTTGATGATTGCACACCGCCCATCTCCTCTTTCCTGGTGCCTTCACCAAAGTACCTTTGTGTCCCGATACATCAGTAGGAGGCCGGTGGTGTGGATGTCCTAGTGCAGTTGGTATTGATCTCAGTCACTGTTAAAGCACACGCATGATTTCTTTTGCCTCCAGGTTAGTGCACATTCTGTAGAGAGATTTTGAGACTCTTTTCAGTTTCAATTTCATACCAATTAGGAGTTGTTCTTGACAGTTACTTGTGTTGTATTTATTCAGTAACTAGACTATCTATTTTGATTTCTTCTAAAGTCACTAATTTTATTTCTGCTGTAAAGAAAGTTTTTCTGAGTTAGAGAGATGGCTCAATGCTTAAGAGCCCTTGTTCTTTCAGAGAACCTAGGGCCAAGTTTTAGCCTTACATGGCAGTTCACAGCTGTTTATAACTCCAGTCCCAGAGGGGCCAATGCCTCCTCTGGCCTCCTTGGGCACCAGGTACATATGTGGTGCCCAGACACATGTGCAGGCAAAGGACTCACAGGTAAGAGAGTCATTTTCAAGTTTCTATAAGCTAGGAGTGGTGGTTTCAGAGGCAGAGGCCAGAGGGCAGGGGCAGGGGCAGGGGCAGGGGCAGGGGCAGAGGCAGTGGCAGTTAGAGTTTCTGTGCATTTGAGGCCAGCTTAGTCTATATAACAAGCACTGTGCCAGATAGTTTTACATATTGAGACTTTTCTCTTTTCCATTTAAAACAAATTCAATTGTGTATGATTAGGATCTCTGGTATTTTATTCTTTTATTTGCCATCTGTGCTCTGGTGACATGTGGCATCATTTTTTGTCTCATTTCTGCAGCCACAGTATATTATAAATGTGTTTCCTTTTGATGTCAGTTTACATTTTAAATTATTCTTTGCATTTTTAGGTATGAGGATACGTGGGCTGCACTTCACAGAAGAGCCAAGGAATGTGCAGACGCTGGCGAGGTGAGTTTGCTGACCTTACCTTGGCAGAGTTCCCCTTTTCAGTCCTAAATGCCAGGTCCAGCCAGAGTCAAAGGGTTGTCTGGTTTCTTTGGTTTGCAATATTGAAAGAAGAGGCTGGACTGAGCTCTGGGTCCTGTGTACAACTGAAGACTCATTACCCATGATGCAGTGTAAATGTGGGTGTGCAGAGGCTGACAGGAGGGCAGTGAATGAGTTTGCAGTTATAAAACCCATATATATACACATGTGTATTGTGAGTCTTTGCAGTGCACTAAGCCTATAAGAATTAAGGGAATGGGGATGAGAAAATGAAGTCACCATGGTTATTAGCAAAGCAGGAAGCCAGAGCCATAAGCTGGAGACTGTGTCCATGGTGCACTGATTCTGAGATGCTTACATGTGCCCTTTGAACTCTGAAGTGGCTATATTGCCTGATGAATGGTGAAAGTGGGGTAGGAACAGGGGAACGGGATAGTCCTCAAAACAGCTGGTAAAACTAGTTCTCTTCCTGGATTCGTTACTGTGTTTTGTCTTCACATCGTGTAGGATTCTAAGTTATATCCCTAAATTAAGAAATAAACGTCAGTTGTGTCTTTTGGCACCCAAGAAATCCCCCGTGAATCAGAGTTTACTCCTAGGTCCCTCAGATTTTCACAGATTAACTAGACTATTGTCCTCCTCCTCAAAAAACAAAACAAAAACAAAAACCAAAAACAAAAAACATTGCAATCTATTCAAAGCTCAAGTCAGCAGAAGCAAAGCTGACCTCTGAGGCTGTCTTGAAATATCAACTTCAGGGATGAAAATGTAAGCCAGTGTGATGATAACACTTGCAATCCCAGCGTTTGAAGGCTGAAGCAGGAGGATTGCTTTCATCTTGGGTTCAGTGTTGGCTGCAAAGAGAGTCCCAGGCTTTCCTGGTCTATACAAAACAAGACTGTCTCAGACACATAAAGAAACAGAGTCAGCCAGCCAAGCGAAAGCCCTGTCGGTGATGTGTCCTTGGGACTTAGAGATGTGTGAATGAGCGCCCTCAGGATTGCCGAGCCTCGTGCTCCCGTCAGGTCTGTCCTGATAAAACAGCCTTTTCTTGGCAGCTTCCAGCTCAGGGTGAGCAGACAGGCTGTTCAGTCTTGTGAGGGAATCATTGTATACTTACTTCTGGAGCGTATTTACATTATTACTTCCCTTCATGTATGAGGGTGTGTGTGCACTCCATGTGTGTCTAGTGCTGTGGAGGCCAGAAGAGGGCATTGGTGTCCATGAAAGTGGAGTTCATTTGTGAGCCACCATGCCATGCTGGGAATCGACCCCAGCTCCACTAGAATAAACAACAGCCGCTGCTCTTAGCCGTCCCTCCCGCCCCAGGACATACTCTTACCTATCATATGCGTGTGCGTCTCAGAGCATCTTGCAAAACCACAGCTATGGCCAGTGGTAATTTGATTGTCTGAGCAGTTGTGGTCCCCCCGCCCCATCCATAATCTAATGAATTGTCGAAAGTTACTTAAAGCTTTGATGTCCATGGTAGTTTTCCGATAATTCCTGTTATCCTGAAATAATTTCTTGTCTTCAGATTGAACTCTTTAAGAATCATGGTTTTACTCTTTAGCAGTTTGATTTGTTAAGCTGAGTGAGACTTCACTGCTCTGCTCAGGGTGCATTTCCTGTGGTTGGGGGGAGATTCGGTTTCTGTTTCTCATCTTGGGCACTAATCTGTTTTGGTCTTACACAACAACCTGGTCTCTGTCTTTTCTTTATCCATAAAATGGTGTCAGACACCACTTACCTTAAGCTTAAGAAGCTTGTTCAGACAGACTGAGTAAACTGTAGAGTTTCATGCTGTGTTAATTAGTTTCATTGCTCTGACAAAATTATCAAGCTTAGTAAGGAGAAAGGGGGTTTTTGGCTCATATTTTGCTTTATGATTGTTTGGCCCTTTGCTCTTAGGCCTGTTGGGAGCATATGGTGGAGGAACTATGTTTATCTCATTGTAACCCAGGAGTATATCACCCAGAAGGGGAGACTGGAATCCCAAATCCTTTCAGAGACTTGCTCATGGTGATTTAGCTTTCTCGTGCTTAGCCCCGCCTACTAAATGTTCCACTGTCTCCGAAATACTCTGCATACATGTTAGCGTGCAAGCCTTTGGGGGACATATAAGATGTACTTTTTTAAAAATTTATTTATTTATTATATATAAGTACACTGTAGCTGTCTTCAGACACACCAGAAGAGGGCATCAGATCCTATTACAGATGGTTGTGAGCAACCATATGGGATTTGAACTCAGGACCTCTGGAAGAGCAGTCAGTGCTCTTAACCACTGAGCCATCTCTCCTGCTCCCTAGATGTAATTTAGGTAAGATAATATATCTAAATTACTTAACACAGAGTCTGGCCTATAGCAGTTGCTCAAAATATGTTGTGTCATTGTCTATGATGATTTCTGACAATCGTTCAACCTCACATTCTCTTAGATTAAAATACTTTAGTGTGTTCTATATTCTTCCTACATATAATATTTAAATATGTTGTATTTGGATTTTTGGTAAGAAGTAGTTATTACCTAAACTTTAGTTATTTTAGACTTTTCAAGTTATCTAATGAATCGTGGTAAGATGCCTTAAAAAAAATTACGCTGTGTACCAGGCAAAAAATTTAACTTCCTCTCAAGTTAGCAAGTAATTACCAGTAACTCACTTTATCGCTTTTGTATATTTTCTTTCTGTTATTGTTTTTTTGTTGTTGTTTGTCTCATTTTTCCTAGTGTGAATCTTCCAAAGAGCAGTTTCCTTAAAGTAGAGTGTATGTGGGAGCAGTGAGCTCAGTTTTGAACTTGGCTTCTTTGGGTGATGCCTGACACAAGAGCAGTTTCAGGTTTGCTGTATAGGACACTGAGCTCCTCCTTCTTTTAAGGAAAACCAGCAACAGAAATGACACTGTCTTCCGTGCCATTGCCATCTGTAGACCATGGAGGGTTGCAAAGACAAACTGGCCGGGCCTCGGCTCGATGACTGACTATGTACTTGAGATGTGACTTCCCTGAGCCCCACTGGTCTGTTTTGCAGCTGGTGGACAGCGAGGTGGTCATGCTGTCTGCCCACTGGGAGAAGAAGAGGACCAGCCTGGCCGAGCTGCAGGAGCAGCTGCAGCAGCTGCCAGCTCTCCTCCAGGACGTGGAGTCCTTGATGGCAAGCCTGGGTGAGTGGCCTGTGTGCAAAAGCACTGTTGCTCCGAAACTCTCCAAGACTTCATCCAGTTCTTAGCTATCATTTTAAAAATAATAGTGTCTTCTTATTGTTATAGTTTGATTATATGGAAAATGTATAGAAATTCATTTCTAAAAATTACAACTAATGCTTTCTGCCTACAGTAAGCTAAGGAAACAATTGTAGTTTTATTGATGTGTGTGTGTGTGTGTGTGTGTGTGTGTGTGTGTGTGTGTGTTACCTATTTGCCTGAGTGTGCCCAAATGTTTGTATGCATGCAGGTGCTTGTGCACAGAGAGGAGGAGTCAGCTGGGGGTGGGAGGTGTTGTTCCTTGGGAGCTCTTGGCATGTTACAGTTTGATTTTGAGATGGTGTGTCTCACTGTGATGTACTCACTGGTGAGGCCAGCCAGTGGGCCCCAGGGATCTGTCTGTTTCTGGCTCCTTAGTGCTGTGATTAGAAGCAAGCTATCATGCTTGGCATTTTATGCATGTACTGGGGATCCAAGAAGAAGGCCTCCTCTTCTTGCTTAAGCTACAAGCAGTTCTTTGGCTGGCTGAATCATCTTGCCAGCCTTGGTTGATGTTTTTTAAGTAATTCAAGACTGTCATTAGGTCTTTTGTTTAAAAGTGTAAGTAAAGAAGTGGGGTTACAGAAACTGTGTCCTGACCAGAGAATGTGCTCCGAACATTGCTTTTAGGATTTAGGCTTTTAGAAGCTCGTGTGCTGCAGTCTGCTTTTACCCTTCAGATGATAGACATGAGGTCACATGAGTTCATGCATTTGAACTTTGGGAAGGTTTTTTTTTTTATTTTTCATTTGAATGGTTTATATTCAGAGAATTATTTGTTGTGTTTGATACACATGCACTTGAAGGTAATATTGTGGGTCACTGCTCTCAAAGGACAAAATCAGAACAATGTAAAGACCACAATTGGCTTTACTTTTTAAATTCTAAATTGTAATTTATTTTAATTCTAAAGTAGAACACTGTTTACTCATGCTTTTACAGATAGAAAAGAATGTAAGGAAATACAAACAAAAATTGAAGTGGATTGGTCATTTCAAAATTACTTTGTAGGGCAGGGCAGGGTAGGGAGGCAGGCCCTTGAATTGCCTTACTGGGTTAGCATACAGAGCAATGGGTGTCATTATGTTATTTCCATATACTTATCTAATACTGTCCTTGTATCTATCCTCACTACCGTTGTTCTGTCCTTCCTTCTTTATCCGGGAGAGAGACAGGAAAGTGTAGCATTTTTCCTTTCACATAGGGCATCTGTGTATGTGACATGAAGGTGGAAGGGACTGTTGGGTGGGGGTAAGCGTAAGGCCGAGGGTGTCATCACTCAGAGGGCCAGGCTGACGCCTCGATTTCATTTTGGCGCTGTGGGATGTCAGCTGCAGAGACTGTTTATTTTTGGACTGATGTGTGGAACCTGTGGAAATGCTCCCTTTCATTTTTGTTTAACACTGCTTTCTACCTTAGCTTAAGCTTGTATGGGAGTGGGAAGTGCAGGCACTAAAGATAGTTACCTGAACTCTTCATCTGGTCGTCGTGTGGAGACCTGGGTGTTGTTCCTTCTCACCTTTCACTATCCCCTCTTCTATAGCAGTCACCAGTGAGAAAAGCATAATGCAGGGTTTGTGTCGCAATAGACAGAACTTACTCAGAGTGCCCTTGCCCTGACTATTGCCCAGTTATAGCACCTACTAGATGGGGAGCGTGCTAGGCACTTCACAGAGACTGTTCTAGTTCTTGTGAGAGAAGCCTTTCCATTCCTTCTCTCTGTGTGCAGACACAAAGGCTGGGACCGGCTTAGGGCCTCACAGTGAGAAAGATATTAACACATAGCAGTGTTCTGGGTGATGAAGCAATAGGAAGGCAGCCTTGGGGAACTGCGGTCTTCCTGTCCTAGGCTCTTACAGAGGGCTTCTGGGCCTGAGTGTCATTTCTGAAAGCATGACATAGAAAGGGAACCATGTGTCTGAGGAGAAATGTAGAGTTTCTGTGCTCTCTAGCGTTCCTCGGCATTGTTGGGTTTCTGTTGTTTTTCTCCCTGTAGTTAATGAGCCTTCTAACTAGTAGACATTGCCGTTCTTAGACACTTCCTTTTGGCTTACCTGTTTGAATCTTTCCTGGTCACTTGATTTTGTTTATTTTATAGTGGCTCCTGGGGAAAGGAGAATGTTTTCTCTTTGTAGTTCTTCCTTTGTTTAATACCACTTTACTAATTGTATACATTTTGTTACAATCATTTTCATAGTTATTTTTTATTTGGGAAATGCAGCCTAAGTCTTTCTTAAAATATACTGTTTAAGGCTAGAGATATTGAATGACCGAGAGGCTGAGGAAGAATCACCACTAGTTAGAGGCCAGCCTGGCTTCATAGTCAATTCCAGGCAAGCCTTGGCTACAGAATAAGACCATGTCGTAACAATACAAAGCCATACCAAGAACTAGTGAATGACCGGGTGAGATAGCATCTTGTCAACACAGAATATACTCAAAGAACGATGTTTTGAAATTGTGACACTTTGATCTAAACAACTTAATTTCATAGAATCAGTACTGATACCATAATGGAAGCTTTATGAATCCTGGTTTTGTGGAGAGGCTTTTTAAATAAAAAAGTGTCTTTGTCATTGATGGACTTTAGAAACTAATATTCAGTGAGCTGGGCATCATTCTTGGGCTCTGGAGGTGCTTAGTGTTTCAAATGATAATTCATACATTACTGAGTTTCCTTTCTGATAGCTTCAAAATATTATATGCCCTGTCATAACCTAAGTACTTGGACATCGTCTCACGAGGCTTAACTAGTTAAACAACAACAAAAGTAAATGCAACTTAGAAGAAAATAGTAAGTGACCTTAACTTTGATTTTTGAGAGAGAGAGAAGAAAGAGAGACAGACAGACCGACCGACCGACCGACCGACCGAGAGACCCATCTGCCCTCCCATGTCTACATTCATGAGTTTGAGTGGGTGTGCATGTGGAGGTCAGAGGACAGCCTTGAGTGTCACTTCCGCTTTCCTTCTTGTTTGAGGCGGCTCTCACTCAATGCTGCGTGTCAGAAGCTGGCTTGTGAGCCTTGGGCGACTGACCAGTCTACTGCTCATTCCCTGTGCCAGTGTTGGGGTTAGGGATGGGCACTGCAGCGATTGGCTGTGAAAATGGCTTCTGGGGACCAGAACCTGGTTCCAAACGCAGAGAGCTCTAGCCAATGACGAGCTCTCAGCCCAGCCTTGACTTCTGTTTCCTGGCTCTGTAGGATATAATACATTATCCACTCATTCTCACTTTCCAGGTGCCCTGCACCTTTTGGTCTTGGCATTGTTTTCTGGATGATCTGCCTTATGAGAGTAAGGGATCTGTATTATGTGACCATGCTTTTCGCTGTACTATTCTGTGGCTTAATAAATAGGAGTCTTGGAAACCTGGCCCCTTGGGAATTGTTAAGTAGCAAAGGCTAATCCATTCATATTGATTTTTTTTTTATTGGATGTGGTCCATCTAGCTTACAAATGCCTGTTTAATTGATAGTTACTGGTAAGACTGTAACTTAGGAAATAAAGATACAGGTATGCTGGGAAGTGAGAATTGGATGTGAACGCTGATCTATCTCTGAGCCGTTTTCCCCGTAGGGCTTTAAGTGCTCCCTGCTTGAGTGTTTGCTACAAATGAGGATCAGGACTAACTGGCCCTTTATGTCTGTAGGTTCTGCATCCATAGATTCAGCAAACTTAAATTTTTATATTGAATACATACACAGGTTTTTTTTAGTCATCTCCTAAATAATGCACTACAGGTGCTCACATCACAGCTCCTACCTTGTATCAGGTGTTTTAAATAATAGAGAGGTGTAGGGGAGCAGTGGTGTGCAAATACCGTGCCATTTTATATAAGGGACTTGACAGCCGTGGGGCTGTGAGAACCAGTCCCCCAGGGACACCGACGGATGACTGTGAGGGGTGACCTGCTTGTGAGGGCAGTTGGGAGATTAACTGAGGCGACAGTGTCAAATCACTTAGCACAGTGCCTAGTATGCATCTCTGTGTACCGTGGCAGGCATTGCTTCTGTGCTCTACAGCAGCTCTGAGTGAATGTCGTGAGGGTACTGACAGTCTACTAGAAGTTTTCTAACTTGGCAAATTTACAAAAAATTCTCTCTCTCTCTCTCTCTCTCTCTCTCTCTCTCTCTCTCTCTCTCTCTCTTTCTCTCTCATAGCAAAAGATGGATACTGTGTAGTTTAGATTGGGAGACAAATTAGGTGTCCGAAGGGTCCATGGTGGAGTTCACCCAGTGTGCAGGAAGCCCTGGGTGTGAAGCCCTCCATGAATCAGCAGTGGATGCACAGTATAATTCTAGCCCTTGGGAGGGAGAGGCAGGAAGATCTGAAGTTCACAGCCAGTCTCTGCTACATAGCATATTCAAGCTAGCCTATGTTACATGAGATTCTTCTTTTAAAAGATCCTCCTAAATGTGACAGGATAAACGGCGTAGTAATCTGTGCACTGAGAAATGCTTATAAGGATAAAACAGTTCCTCTTAGGTGAAGTAGTCACTATGCGCTCTCTAATCAAAACTAGGACATAATGAGTCTGGGAGTACTGTATTACTATTGCCAGGCATGGTGTTTCGTACCTATAATTCCAGTATTTAGGAAGCTAAGGTCGAAGGAGTGCCTTGAGTTGCAAGCAGCTTGGGCAAAGGGCAAAGGGCAAATTTGAGCTTCAGTTCAGTGTGATCTAGTGAAGAAGGGGGAAAAAAACCCGAAACCTTCTTTTATTAAGTTCTCTCAGATTTCCACTAGAGGGCAGTCTAATCATGTTCCTTTATCAAATTTAAACTGTCAAGGTCTTCCTGTTTTTTATGTGATCTGCTTAAAGATTGTTCCTTTGTCTAGAATAGAACATTCCACTGATTCTAAGAGAAGTAGCAGCCATATAGTTGCTGTGTGGCTTTTGATGGTTCCTATGTCACCATGTTGCTTTCTCTCCGTAGAGTGTGAGGTCATTTAGTAGGGACTTTTCATAGCTCTGTTTCACAAAACCAGATCAGCTCGTCTAAGTTACTTTCCAGGATTAGTCCCATCACAAGGAACACTAACTCTCTTGACACCTTTTTAGTCTACTCTGAGAATCTCATTTGTTCTCTAATGGCTTTTGCAAGTCAATGCCCCTTTTAAAGATTCCTTATTAGCATATCATCATGACTGGATTGCCACAGTACAGAGAAGTGGGGCACAAGCATTTGAAGAGTTTTCCCTCTTTTACTTCCTGGCCCCTATGACCTATGGGTATGTAGACAGAGAAGATGGCTCTGTTCTGTGAGGCTAATGATTTCGATTAGAAAGAAGCCCATTAAATGTGAAATAATCTTAGTATGCACTTCAGTCTTCACATAGCAGGCTGTACTACGGATTACATCTACTTGAAACAAATGGCACAAAGGGAAATTCCAAGCTGAATTGTTCTCCCTCTGGGATGATCTCCTCACCAGGTTCTGTGGAGCTCTGTCTTGCACAGCTGCCAGGTACTCCCAAGTGGCCTTCACAGTGAACTTCCCCGTCGTCTCCACCAGACACTTAGAGACATGCTGTCATGGTGAGCAAATGGTGAGGCTTGACTTCCTTGCAAGGATGTATTTGGCTCCGTGGAGGCTTGCTAGTGCACCTGTGTCCTGAGTTAGTTATAAATTCGCTTGTTTGTGTAACTGGTATTGTAACAGATGAGTAGTTATATTAGGGCAGTTACATTTCTGCCAATTTAAAATAAATGTGTGGAGTCCGAGTCATGTGTCTACTTGTGGTAATTTAAGTAAAGGAGGTGGGAACTTATGCATTGTTCCTATATTTTACTTTGACTTTGAGTTGAATGCAGAGCTGGTGTGGTGGCACCTGTCCATATGTCTGGGCCGTGAGAGGGGAGGAAGATCATCCTTGACTTCATGGTGAATACAGAGCAGCCTGGGCAGCCTGAGACCTGTCTCCTAATAAAACCAAGAGCCTTTTCCGCTCCAGTTTAGGGTCCTGTGGGGAAGTTTGTTGTGATGAGTTGCATCATGTTGTTTAATGTTTCCTAAGTTCATGTTTAACTTACTCTTTTACAAAATTTGGCATAAGTTCTTAATTTAGATGACTATGAATCATAAGGGTTTTTTTCCTGATGATTTTACTTGGTAGAATAATAGAATCACCAGAATTTTGTTGAATTCCCCAGACTGCCCAGATGAAGTATTAGGCAGTACAAAGACACAAGGACACAGTATCACCTACAGACGTTAGCGGGTTCCTGGGAGAGATGCGAGGAAACAAGTAGAGTGGCAGTGAGATGAGAGTCTTCATGAAGGCAGGAGTCTGGAGGCACAAATATAAATACAGCTGAAGTCTGGGCCAGGGCTAGCATGGAGCTGGTGTGACGTTTCGGGGTATGGAGGGAGGGAGGGAGGAGAAAGGAGCAATCAGAGGTACCCCAGCCACGGCCAGAAAGGGGGCAGGGCACACAGGGTTCTTGTTGGAATGGTCATTTTGGTCGTAAAGCAGAATGTAAGATGGATGGTGGTGGCCAAAGGGTGTTAACCCTGTAAGCCGAGTTAAGAAGCGTAGGTCCATTGTGAGAGGGTCTGGGAATCTTGAAGCCTTTTGAAAAGGGAAACATGAATAAGGATTTGGTGGTGGTAATAGAGTGACCACTGACCACCCCAGACAGTTTTATTTTACATTTTTTGTTTTGTAGCTTGTTGGTCTACAGGAAGTTATTCTTTTGATTTTTACATAAGTGGGCATCTTTGCCTGTTGTATATGTCATGCACCACATGTGTGCCTAGTGCCCATGGAGGCCAGAAGAAGGTGTCAGATCCCCTGAAATTGAGTTACTGATGGTTGAGAGCCACCATTGGGTGCTAGGAACCAAACTTGGTAGAAAGAACAGAAAGACCTAGAAAAGAACATCTCTTGTCTAGATGTTCTTTCTTATAAGGAGTTGTTTTTACCCGGTCCATGTCATTAACTAAAGAATACAAGTACAGTTTGAACCTAGAACAGAATTCTAACCACATAAATTAATTGGCTTGCCTTAGGATCAGCTCATTAAACGTCTGGACTATTTAGCCTAGAGTCAACTAACAGCACTCTAATCTAAAAGGAGATTGCCATCTGTAGCAGATAAAATTGAAAACAAATGTACATTTTCTAATATAGAGTAACTTTTACCTTTTTTTAATAATTTAAAATTTATTTCCTCTCATTGTATAGGATCCTAAGTCTAAAAACAGCCTGAGGTATAATTTATAGGTATGTGAGTGTACTAGAGAAAAAGGAAATGCTACTGATATTTTGATTAATTTATCTATAACATTCTTACCCAGAGCTCTTATTTGCATCATGACCATTACTGGTCAACAGAATTCTCTTTGGTTAGATATTGAGACATTTTCTTTTAGCCTAGGCTGTTCTAGAATCCTCAAGCCTCCTCCTCCTCCTCTTCTTCCTCCTCCTCCACTTTCCAAGTGCTGGGATTACAGGCATGTGCCTGGCAGGTTTTTGGTGTTTTGTTGTTGTGTTTGCTTTTGTTTTCAAGACAAGGCCTCACTATTGTAGCTCTGGCTATCCTGGAATTCACCATGTGGACCTGGCTGGACTCGAACTCACAGAGATCTGCCGCCTCTGCATCACAAGTGCTGGGATTAAAGGCATATGCCACTGTACCCCGCTGTGAGTGAGTGTGTGTGTGTGTGTGTGTGTGTGTGTGTGTGTGTGTGTGTGTGCATGTGTGCATGTGTGCATGTGTGCATGTGTGCGTGTGCACGCGCGCGCCATGCACTTGGTCCTGATGTTTCTGCAGGTATAGAAACCCTGACTAAGGCAAACAGTAAGGCCCAAGAAGTGACACTCCTTGGCAAGCTGCCAACCTGCCCCCAAAAGATGCTCTGAAACCTGTTGTGCCTTCAGGATCAGACTTGAACCATGAACTACGTATGACCCATGCTAAGGGAGCTTTGATGGTGTAGCTGCCTTTGAGACGGTAACTGCTCACCCATACTCCTGTAGGTAGCCCTGTTAAGACTTGCTGGTTTACCCTGTTGGACTTCGGTAGTATCCTTGCCTTAGTCTGTCATTAGTTTCCTGTCTAGGGTGAGTAGACATTTGCTCATGTCTTCCCAGGATTAGTGTGACACACAGCATTGAAAAAAGCAACTAAAAGTCACTTAAAATGAATAATTTTGTTGACCTGTAATAATCAGAATGTAAATGAGATCAGTTGATCTAATTAATCAGTGTCAATAATAATTTCATTTTTCCTCACAAACTCACATTTCTATAGATTTATACTTGAGGCTGTGTTCTTAGACTTAGTAAGTCCTGAGTATGGGATCATTCATCTCACCATCAGAACATGCCCTCTACTCACCCTCACCTATGTAAGGTGCTGCTCCCTTGATCCCCCCCATGCCTCTCTCTGCCTCTCAGGACACTGCCTCCTCCTGTTGCTGCTAGGCTCTCCTCCAGCACAAGGCCTGTGTCCTTGTGACTTGTATATGCTAGTGAATTTCAGTAAACGTTATGGTGTTGTTTGAGTTGTAAGCGTTCTTCTTGCCTACAGCAGTGAGGTGAGTTCCTTGGCCCTCTGTCAGCCGACCAACTGGAAAGTGCCAGCGACTGAGTCTGGGACCACAGCCCCAGTTTCTGCTCTGGGCAGGACTTCAAATCAGCATCTCACAACTTTGGTCTTGAATAGTTTTATTAAAGGGATGTTAATATTTTTATATTTACTTATATATGCATATACTATCTGTTTATACATACATGTATACTTATACATAAACACACATATCTCTGTGCAGTTTTCCTGCATGGGTGTCTGTGCCATATGGATCAAAAACTGAAGGCGGTCAGAAGAGGGTGTTGGATCCCTTGGAGCTGTTGCTCCATATGACTGTAAGCTGCCGTGTGGTCGAACCCCAGGACCTCTGGAATAGCAACCAGTGTCTTAAATCTCTTGAGCCGTCTTTCTAGCCTCCGGTCTTCAATATTTTGAGTGAAGGATGTAACTAGATGCTCTCCATGTTGCAGTAACATACAGAGTTTTGTGATCTTGAGACAGACTAGTAAAAGACTAGTTAGTTGGCAAGACCTGAGTGTGTTGTTTGTATACACATGCCCCACACCCACACCCGTCACACCATTGACTGACTCAACAACCGTTCATTAAGTATTTATAGTATTTTCATACAGAGGTGTATATCTGATGTATCGGAGGGCAAACAGATGTTAAAATGACTTGGGAGTTACAAATACTAAATTACAGTGGCATGATGTGTGCTAGTTATATCTTATCATTATATAATATAAAAACTTGTTCGTTCGCTGGGTATAATAGCACACACCTTTAGTACTACTAGTCAGAGGCAGGGGCAGGCCTGGTCTACATAGTAACTTCTAGGATAGCCAGAGCAATACAGTAAGACCCTATCTCAAACAAACAAGTAAATAAACAAAAAGACTGGTTTGTTTGTGGTAATTTGGAATTAACATCAGATTAATCAGGATATTCCATTCATCTTGCTAATAATAAAGTATTTAAGGTATTTTGAACATGGATGTCTTGAAAATGTTTGAAATATACTTCTTAATTAAAGTGTGCTTTAATGTTGATCAGTGTGTTTTTAATTTTGCCTAAATAAAGTTAAATAAATAACAAGAAAATACAAAGCAATCATAATAGTTTAAACTTTACAAAAAGGGGATATTTACTTTATTTTTAATCATGTTTGTGTAGTGGTTTGTGTACTTGTTAGTGTAGGTGTTCCTCTGGGGGACAGAAGAGGAAGTTGGAGTTACAGTTGCAAGCTACTTAATGTGGATTCTGCGTCCCCTGGAAGAACTGCATGCACTCTTGTCAACAGAGGCATCTCTCCAACAACAGTTTAAAAACTTTTGTCGTCTTGGCCAGTGATTTGGACTTGACAGTTACTTCTTGTTTTTATGTTGTTTACTTTCAGCTCATTTAGAGACGAGTTTTGAAGAGGTAGAAAACCACCTGTTGCATCTGGAGGACTTGTGTGGGCAGTGTGAGTTAGAAAGACATAAACAGGCCCAGGCCCGGCACCTGGAGGATTACAAGAAGAGTAAGAGGTGAGTTTAAAACTTGGGCTACAACATCGTAATCTCAGAGTGTTCCACATTGATTACATGCTATTCTTTATTTAAAAAAATATTACATTTATTTGTTTGGTGTGTGTGTGTGTGTGTGTGTGTGTGTGTGTGTGTGTGTGTGTGTGTGTGTGTGTGTGTGTGTAAGTCCTAGGACAACTTATGAGAGATGTTTCTCTCCTATCCTATCATATAGGTCCTCGGGTTATCAGACAAATGCTTTTACCCACTGAGCCCTTTTCCTTCCTGTGCTATTATTCATGTATTTGGATTGCTAAAGATAAAGGTCCCAGCCTGTATTGTTCAGTTACAGTGTTGCCATTTAGTGCCAGGGACCAGCTTCTGCTTGGAGAGGAGTTCTGAAAAAGGTGTGTTTAGAGTGGCAAAAGGAATGACTCGAAGTCTATGGAAGGGTACAGGCTGACAGCCTTTTCGTCTGCTTGGGAGGGCTTCCTTGATAGCTCTCTATAGATAGCTCTTGACTCTATAGTCTGCTCGAGATAGTTTTTTGCTCAAGACAGCTCTCCACTCAAGACAGCTCTTTGCTTGAGACATCTCTCAGGTTAGAAAAAATTCTAAATGTTCTCTGGATAGCTCATGAATTTTCTGATCAGAGTCAGAAAAACTTCTAGAAAAAATTTCTTGGATTTTTCTGAAATCCTGTTGTGTTTGCTTCCCAAGGGGCTTTCCCTGGGCAGCTAGCTCTCATAGGTCAAAGCCTAGTCTTTTATGTACATTCAATCATTTACTCCAGGTTCCCTTTTGATTATCCCATTAATCAGCATTTTATGACCTCAGCAAGTACTATTTTTTTTTTTTTTTTTTAAAAACATGGCAAATGAACTCAGAGATCTGCCTGCCTTTGTAAGCACAGACAATAAGCTAGCTGGGTGGGATTGGCTCTGAGATCACCATTGCTCCCATGCCTGGGCCTAAACAGTCCCAGGCCAACCTTGAACTCTGCCTGCCTTTGTAAGCACCAACAATAAACTTATCTGGGTGGGATCTTGCCCTGCAATCGCCACTCCCTAAATGTTTATCTCCTTCTTTAATGTCTTTCTGACAAGCTGGCTCATAGTGCAGCTGCCTGTGTTCTCTTAGGTCCATAGAGCCCCTCATATAATTCGTAATGCATCTTTGTATTTCACATAGTTGAGAAATTACACATTCTTGAACTGGTGTTTCAGAGTTCTTTCCCACAGCCTTTAAGGTCATAGCATTTGCCATTCTGCTAAGGACATTAGGCACACCCTCACTTCCTGAATTTGTGCTGTCCCTGATTATCATGGAGTCATTAATCTTGGCAGGGAGGAATATAAAGTAAAATATACAAATAAACCTTATGCCAAGACGGTCCACACCCTGCTCTCCAGGGATGGGGAGTGTGACACACCATCCCTTGCTCATGGTTATGCAAGACTCAGCACAGAATAAATAAAGCATGAATGTTCTTGTCAGAAGAGAGAAGGGGGCAGAAGGCAAAGCTCCCATAGATTAGTCCTGGCCTGCTTTGCTCCAGTGGCAGCTGACTGAGCAGCTCGTTCTTTTTTCTCTTACCCCTTAAGTAGCCCTGTCAGCGTGAAGGGAGCCTGAACCTGTCTCACACTAGATACAGTGCTGAAAAGTAATCTCTGAATTAACTTCAGTGCCGCTGGTTTCTAGTGGGAATAATAATACACCAATCTTCAGAAATGTAAGATTGGACATTAAGAAAAGCAGCTTGCATGGAGAAGTCATGGGTCATCACCTTGTTGTTAGTTTTCTTGAATGCTGAGGGTGGCTTAAGTTCCCCATGTGTCTGTATGGATGTATCTCAAGTGTTGGTCAGCCTTAAGAATCACATGGGGAGAGAGAGAGATTCAGGAAGTTCGTCCCAGTGGTGTGTTTAGTCAGCCTCCCTCCCAGTTGTGTGGATGTGCATGTTTGAGGGACCGCTGAGTAGGGTGTGCAGGCTGTACATGAAAAGCTGCTCCTGAGAGCCATGTACCATGCTGTTCACAAAGGGTTGGGTGCATGTGATTCCTTGTCGAGAGGAGTGATGGTTGGTGCCACCCCTGGGCAGGATGTATAAGAAATCAGAATGAGCAAGGCACAAGGGACAAGCCAGTAAGCAGTGTTTTTTTTTTTTTTTTTTTTTTTTTTTGAGCTGGGGACCTAACCCAGGGCCTTGCTTCCTAGGTAAGCGCCTGCCGCTGAGCTAAATCCCCAGCCCCCAGCAGTGTTCTTTCATAGCCTCTGCTTCAATTCCCACCCTGACTTCCTTCATGATGGACTGCAAGCCAAGATAAAATCTTTCCTTCCCAAGTTGCTTTTGGTCATTGTGTTTTATCCCAGCAATAGAAACCCTAAGACACAGAATAAGGAGCGCTACTATAAATAGGTGAGTGCTACTATAAATAGGTGAGTGCTACTATAAATAGGTGAGTGCTACTATAAATAGGTGAGTGCTACTATAAATAGGTGAGTGCTACTGTAAATAGGGGAGTGCTACTATAAATAGGGGAGTGCTACTGTAAATAGGGAGTGCTACTATAGATAGGAGAGTGCTACTATAGATAGGAGAGTGCTACTATAGATAGGAGAGTGCTACTATAAATAGGGGAGTGCTACTATAGATAGGAGAGTGCTACTATAGATAGGAGAGTGCTACTATAAATAGGGGAGTGCTACTATAGATAGGGGAGTGCTACTATAGATAGGAGAGTGCTACTATAGATAGGGGAGTGCTACTATAGATAGGGGAGTGCTACTATAAATAGGGGAGTGCTACTATAAATAGGGGAGTGCGCCATGTTTTCATTATCACTGCTTTTTTTTTTTAAAGCTGCTTGGATACAAGAATTATATGAGTATTGTGGTTTTTTTTTCTATCAGTACAGTGTGAAATTTGACTGTTAAGAAAGAAAAATGGTGTGCTCCTTCTAGTCTTTAACAAGTGATTAGACAGAAAAGGAAGCCTGCCACCTGGAGCTGTAAAATTGCCCTTTACTGGTGCCCTGGATAACTTCTACTTCATGATTTATGCCATGAGGTGAAGGTGTGGAAAATAAGTGTACTAAGTGATTCCTGGTGTCGTTGAAATGTCAGGGCATGTCCCTTTTTAGAGATAGAACTTAGTCACAAACCTTCAACTCCCTCCTGAATTAGTTGATTCCTAACTGTGACCTTGGGCATCAGCCATTTACTTTAGACTTTGATCTCTTATAAAGCTTTGCTTGGTCTAGAATGTTCTTGACTGGTATAAGGATTTCTAAAAATAGCCTTGCTAATGAATTTAGATAGGTTTTTAATAATACCAATTATTCTATAATGTATAAGATTGTGTATACCTGACAGAGGGACACACACTTTTAATTCTGTAATTCGGGAAGCTGAGGCAGGAGGATCTCTGTGAGTTCGAGGCTGGCCTGGTCTACAGAGTGAGTTCCTGGACAGCCAGGGCTACACAGAGAAACTGTCTCAAAAAGAGGGGAGGGGAAGGGAAGAGAGATGGTGTGTGTGATGACTGAAGACACAGTTTATGATCTACAATTGACATTTCATAGGCTCTCATAGGCTAAATTTAACAACATTGCCTTTTCAAGGAAAGCATGACACACGTGTAGACTGTCACAGCAGTTCTAAGACTAAGAATTTGGGTGAGGCATTTAAAGGGTGAGAAATTTAAATTAACCATGCTGAAAAAAAAATAGATATTTGTTAATGCTTAAAACATCTGTGTACAGTATTGAGAAATGTCAAAGAATTTTATACCAGTCTAGTAAGACACTTGATATTATTATTTAAATTGAGGTCATATTTTTATTGTGAAGTGGCGACTACTGATTTAATTCAGAGTTATAACACCAGTGCAGTTGGGCTAGATGCATGGTATAGTAGAACTTAGGAAGCAGAGGTAATAAGATTGGGAACTCAGGGCCAACCTGGGCACAGGTGAATAAAATACAATCGGAGTAACTGGGAATGTCCTTAGATAACTGATCCTAATTTTCTTCTCCTCTCTTCCTGGCTTTTTGCAAACAGTTTATCATCAGTGCTCTTAGCTGTGAGAAAGAGGTGATGAGAATCTCTGGCAGGGAACGAAAGAAAGAAGACAGTTTCCATTTGGGTTTCGAAAGGGCTAAGTAATCTACTTAAAGCTGGCAGCCTTTCTGAAGCTTGCAGGTGAAAATCTCTTTAAAGAAACTTTTAAGAAGCCAACCAGCTGATTAATTATATGACCGATTAGTGATGTGTTACCGTGTAAATAATTTGGTATAGCAAAGACAGAGTTGAACAGTTTTACTCAGACAAATCAAGGCTATTTTTATCTTGGAAAACACACTAAAGTTATAAGGAGGTAAGGTTTTATAACTCAGAGGAACAAGAGGGGGAAGAGGGAACAGCTGTGGCAGAGGTAGCGTCTGTGCACAGTGGTGAGTGGCTCGGGTGAGGCTGAGTGCTTAAGGAGAACTCTGACATGAAGCTGCCGGACTCTGGAGGGCTCAGGAGAGGAAGCAAGCGGAGAGCAGGCACTCTGGGTGAGAGGACAGATGTATGTGGAGAGGTTTGATCCTGGCTTGAGTGTGCAGGGGCCCGGACTCAGCATAGTGAGTGGGGAAAGGTCCACTGTTCACTGCATCAGAGGTGAGGATGGTAACCCCTTAGAGAGGTTTTAGATGAAGGATCATGAATCTGAAAGACAGGTTGCTTAGCAGCACTGTGTGGGGAGGGCTGCCCAGTCAGTGCTGTGGCAGCTCAAGTTTAACTCTCTTAGGCTTTGCATGCTTCCCAGCACCGTGGGAGACAAAGCCACAAGCTAACAGGAACAGTTGCTAAAATGTACACAAGCCATTCCTTCCCATGCCAAAAGCCTCTGTTCTTTTCACCAAGGTCAATAGAGTCTTCAGCCCTTAGCCTTGAGCCCCAGGTACACCTCTTCTTACCGGTCCAGGTCTCAGCACGCTGGGAAATCTGCCATCAGGCCCGAGCCTGCCTTGACTGCCTGGTAGGCACTTTCTTCTCTCTTTTTTCCCCCCCTCTGCTTCAGAGAAACAGCAAAATGGCTCCCAACACATTGGAACTAAATAATTATTTCTGAGCTTACAAAGATGGCAGCCTCTATGATGGTTGGTGCAAAATTGGGACTGTGAATTCACATCCACTTATGCCAGCACGCTGCAGGCAGCCAGGGTGAGAGGACTTTTTCATTAAGTGGTGCTGTGTGAAATTGAGGGAGTGCACCCTGGCCTGCCCATTCTAATCAGTGAGTGTTCAGAGGTGCTGCCCACGCTCTTGGTCCACTGCATTTATTTGCCTAAGAGAAGACTGTGCTTCATGAGTGCTCTGAGTAACTAGAACCCTGGAGAATGTGCTGAGGGACAGAGCCCAAAGTGTCTCCACTGAGGGCTGTGCAAGAGCGCAGAAGCTGGGCTCTGCTGCACTGAAGACTGTGGGAAAGTGTGCTTCTCTGTTCCTTATACGCTTATGCTATAACATAGCAAATAAGTGAATTAATATATAAATAACTTTCAAAATAAGAGGAAGGAAGAGGAGGAAAGAAAAGTGATTGTTCTTAGAATGTGGGTATTTAGCAAAATACTTATCAGAGGTAAGGAAATCAAATTGTTCCCAGGTATAGAAGAACTCTGGGTTAGCTCACATATACGCTTTGCTAAGAAGTTACTGGAGAATATGATCCACACACAGGAGAGCCAGTAACCATGCAGGAGCAAGTTCCACCCTATTCAGGAGGGAGGTGAAGGGGAAAGCATCCATGGTGATGGTGACCGCAGCCGTGCGGGACATTACCAGCTGAGCTCAGCAGTTGCTAAGAGCAGCGTTTCCAAGTGAAAATGCAACAAGCAGGTTGGTAAGCCTAACCATGTTGAGCAGTTTTCCAGCATGTCCCAGTTACAAATAACATCTGCAGAATATTGTGATCCTTAAGCGCAGAATTAATGATGCAGCTTTTTTGGGAGCTGGTCACAAGAGAGCATGTTTATGTCAAAGGGAGGAGGGGGACTCAATGGATTTTCATGTTGGACACCAGGAAGTCAGTAATACTTAAAGTAGGAAAAAATTGTACTTTTGGCATAATATTTATAAATATGTCAGTGATAGAAATAACAGAATTGAATGTGGTTGCTTGAGAAAGGCTGGACAGAAAGACCAAGTGAGCTGCAACTGGGGACCAATTTGTGTTGTAAATAAACCCTCCCAAGTGCTCTTTGACTTAAGGAGTGGAGTATAATGTACCATAAATACCCAAATCAAACTTAAAATTTTCTTACTAGCTGCAGCATTCCCAGAAGTGCTTTACATGAGTGCTTTCTCATCAGACATCCCATGATCAAATACATTACAGACACACTTACTTGCCTTACATGTCAGTGGCTCTGAGAATTCCTGGAGGAAAGGCACTTGTTTGACTCAGTGCTTCACAACTTTCTCCCTTATAGAACCAATTTGCATATAATACATATTAAAACAGGCACCTTAGTATTCTGTCTAACACCGAACATTTGAAATATTGATAGCAATAAGTGAGCTTGGGGCTGCGGGAAGTGGGGGGCTGGGGGAAGTGGGGGCTGCGGGAAGTGCCTCGTGGGCGGCAATGTACTTGTCTAAAAGCAGGCTCACCTGGGCTCGAGCTACAACCCACACAGAAAGCCAGGCTTGTAGCGCATGCTTGGAGCATGGGAGAGACAGGTGACAGAGGATCTTGAAGCTTGTTGGCCTGCCAGCCAAGCCTGCGTGATGAGAAAGGTGTCTGAGGAACAGAATGGGAAGTTATCATCCGGTCTTCATGGGCATGTGCTCTGTATGACATTTAACATGGTAAATGTCTGGGCTTGATGACAAATGCCTTTATACACAGGGCCATCCCACTAGTCCTGTGTGATACTTAATATCATACACATCTAGCTAAGCTTGGTGACACATGCCTCAGAGATCTCACACACACACATCATGTATAAGATATAATTTAAGATATTTCTTATTTCCAAACTTCTGGGTTGCTTAGATTTTCCCTGTTAGTACACAGCATACCATTAGTATACCCTCAAAGTTGATTATAAATATCTCATAGTTTTCACAGCCTTTTGTTGGCTTAGGGGCATGCTGTTTCTGGGAGCCCAGGCACTGATATATGTGGACTCTGAAATTTGGTTATTTCTTAGATCCTCTGTCCTGTTGGTTAGAGTTGGTGTTTGTATGTTTTAAGAGAATTATTCAGTCCTTTCCTCTTACATTCATAGGTTTATACATTTCATGGAAAGCATTATGGTTTCTTTCATGGCAACATGTGGTCTGACTTTCGAAATCTCTAGAACAAAGTATAAGTGGTGCAAGTGAGAGGTTACATACACATCATGTGGGCATTGACCAGTGTGTGCTCAGCCCAACCTGCCAAGCTCCTCAAATGACTGTTCACCAACCTGCAGAGTGCTGTGGTCAGAAGTCTCACTTCATGTGCACCTTGAGTGCTTTGGTTGGTAGGCCTGGTAAGAGTGTGACATACAGCCCACCTTTGCTGAGAAGAAAACAAAGGAAATTGGTGTCAGGCTCCAGGATAAAGATGGTTGTGAACCAAACAGGAGGCTCAGAGCTCCTTCCCAAAGGAAAAGACAGGAGAGGGTCCCTGTGGCTCTACTGTGAACTTGGGTGCTCTCTGGAAGGTGGACAGGGTGCCATACACACACAGCCTTGATACCATGCCACTGGTGAGACAGAGGCAGCAGGGACAGAAGCGCTATCCTTGGCTTCATAGTGAGTTCAAGGCTTGCTTGGATTGCATAATAAGGAGAGAGAAAAGAAAAGAAAAAAGTGGGTCAGATGATCTCCTAAGGCACCCCTCATGAAAAGGCAGTGACTTTTTGCATCCACCCAAAGTGGAATAATAGAAACCAGATTTAGTCTCCATGTGATGGTTAAACAAGCAAACAAAACAGACAACAGAAGTGAGGTGGTGCTTCTTAAATCACTGGAGTTTGGACAAAAGAGAATGATAGTGTTGGACAGTGCGAGCAGTGGAGAGAGGTCCCAGGAAGAGCCTGGCTCACTGAGTTGAGCACACACGGCTGAGAGCCTGCAGAGGACGACACAGCTAGAGTTGATGGGACCTCGCAGTAAGAAGGACAGAGCAGCTCAGGGAGAGAATCCAGAAGTGTGCAGAGGGTTTGCCATGAGCATCCATCCAAGTATCTATGACAGCAGGAGGGAAATGTCCAGAAGGACCGAACAGTTGTTGATGCCGTTCCTGTTCTCAGCAGCCAGATGAAAACAAACTCCTGGTGCTCGAGGAAGCACTGGAGTCTGCAGAGTGTGACTCCCTCCTGACCGATCATTGCTCTAGACCTCTGTGACAAATCACAGGCAAGCATCCAAAGGGCCAGCTGTTTCCAACCCAATTAACAGTGTCTCAAATAAAGCTCATGAGTATTTATAGGAGTACAAAAGTATCTAGGCTCAAGATAAATCACAGTGTCTGGCCTGTAATCAGAGATTACTAAACAGCCATATTGAACCATTCAGAACTGACACGGATGTTAGAATTAGAACACAAGAGCAGTATAAATAGCTACTGTAACGATATTCTGCAAGTTCAAAGAAGAGGTGAGAAAGGACTCCAGGGTTCACATAATTTGCTACTTTGTAGAGGACCCAGGTTTGGGTCTTAGTACCCACTTAGAACAGCTTACAGCCACCCATAACTCCAGCTCCGGGAAATCTGATGTCCTCTTTTGGTCCTGATGGGCACTGCACTTGTGCACATATTCCACCCCATATAAACATAAATAAAATAAAAGCTCAAAAAGTAGAAATATGGAAAATATTTGCAAATATCCAAAGGTAAGTCTCTTCTCCATTTTCTCCTTTAATAATTCCCCCTGTGTCACTTTATGACAATTCATTAAATTAATTCTGGGTGGTTGATTAAAAGTACCTGGGAACTTCCAGTTTACTACATTTAATAAAAGTTTGTAGTCACACTTGCTAGACCCAGCAACCTCTTGGAATTCTTGGTAATTCTGTGGATTTAATAAACATATCACCATAATTTACATTGTCTTCCAAAATCAAACTTGAGTCTATAAGTTGGTTTGTTTTAAAAGCATCTTAGCAGTTTTTGTAGTCACAAGAACAGATATAGTCAGAACAGATACTTAGATCCATGGACTGACAGTATATACATTTTTTGAAGTTAGTATCTCTTGTTATCAGTATTAAAATGTCATGTCCTGACAGTTCATTAAAGATAGTAAATTCCTCAATAAATTAGCTTATCATATCTTTTCCCAAACTTTTTCCTCTGTGTTGTCTAAATGCCATTCTGTAGATTGGGTTTGAAAACTGTTTTTCTGCCAGGCAGTCATGGCCATACCTTTCATTCCAGCACCCTGTAGGCAGAGGCAGGCAGATCTCTGAATTCAAGGCCAGTCTGGTTTACAGAGCTAGTTCCATAAGGCATCTAGGGCTACACTAAGAAATCAAGTCTCAAAAACAAAAACAAATAAACAAACAAAAATGTTTTACTTTTATAGAGCCATTTGGATGACATAAAAATCTCTGAAGTCTAGTCACAATTGAAGATACACCAATCTTGAGAAAATTATATTGACTGAGCCAGAGTAGCTCAGTAGATGGGAATTCGCCTGGTGTATCTGAGCTCTAGGTTCTATTACCAGGCACATAGAAAGCATATGATATCTCTCTATCATATAGGGGCTTTCTGAAAATCAGAGAAATATAATTAGCTCAGGTCCAATAGCAGAATTGCATCCTTTTCTAAAGATAGTTCAGTTGTGTGTGCTTACACTTTGATTTACAAACCATAATAACTTTCGGTATCTCTGAACCAGTTTATTAAATCTGCAGATAGTTTGGAGCTTACATTTCACACCAGCTCTGGTTGGTTGGTTGGTTTGTTTGTTGGTTTGTTTGTTTGTTTGTTTGTTTGTGACATGGTCTTATGTAGCCTAGCCTAGCCTTGAACTCCTGATTAGTGGTAAATTCTGAGTTTTCCTGTCAATAATCTTTCCTCAGTCTGCTTAGATTACTGTTATGATAATTTATTTTTCTAAAACGTAAGTATGACTAAGATTTCTCATCTTTAAAGATAAAAATTAGATTATAGTAATGATGATATAAAAATATACTTTAGTCTCCAAAGCATAGTTTTTCACATAAAACAGATTTTCATATAAAATAGATCTGGAAGTGATCTTTCTTAGGCCTTTACTGGAATGTACTGCATGTATAGTTTATTGCAGGCACTCCCAAGCTCGTTCCCTAATCCTTCACTGTCTTTTTTGGAGCACTTTTTAAAAATTCTACATTACCTTTGTTACCATCTCTCTCAGAATCTTGTCAGCCTTAGATGACTATGACTCTAGGGTCATATCATCTTACTACTTTATGCCGAGTTTACACAAGATAGATTGTGTGAAATATTTTTATGGAGAGATGTGTTTTCTCCCTTTAACCAGGAGTGAGAAAGACCTGTGCCTTTTCCTTTCCCTGGCTCAAGGCCTATGGAGAAATTGCCATTTCCTTGGGGTCTATTATTTTAGGTATCTGAACCTTTTGTTCATATGAGCAGTGTTGAGGGCGTCACTAAAGGTTCAGTACTGAAGAATTAATCTGTGACAGGTTGACCAACTCAGCAGGTCTCCTGATGAGTTCTGAAAGAACTGCAGCAAGAAACCTGGACTCAGGGAACTCAGGGCAGCCCAGGAAAGCTTATTTCTTGTTCTCATTGTCATAGCTCCTTTCATAACTTAACAGAGTTCACCAGAGAAGCCCGCTTCATAGGCAGTATGCTCAAGGTAATATCACACACGATAATGCTATTTTTCTTTAGAAAAATGCCTAAAGTACAGGGATGTCACATACTCTTAACTATTCTCTAGAAATTGAGGAAGGTCACATGCATTCCTGTGTTCCTTCTTACGTTTGTTTTCACTGCAAATTCCCTTCTCGAGAAGTATCCGCATCAGATGTTCTGTCCCCCATTCAAAGATTCATTATATCCTCAGATAACCTTCACTCAAACCACAGTCTAAGCTTACCAAGTCAGTCTCTTATCATCACTAAACCTTGTTGGCTCATAGGCTTTAGTGGTTATTGTCCCAGTTCTGGAAAGGGACTAAGTAGGATCTATTGTCATGGGCTCTGTATGTTCTTCCTCCAGGGCCAGTATTATATGTGACTCACAGCCTTTGAGTCCTTCAGATAAGTAAGGGACACTTTGAGGGCTCCCCCTTTCTGAGTCCAAGACAAAATACAAACTACAAAGAAAATCTGGCTCAGGTGGGTCAGGAAAGTCAAGTTAATCTCCATCAGAAGCAAATTGCATTTGACACCTTAGCTTGAGCAGTGAGTTGTCCTTGTCCCGAGGGTTGACTCTGGTTGTAGGACACAAAAAAAGGAATATTGTTTGGGAGGAGAGCTTAGAATCATTTGTGTTGGGGTCATGGGGTGTGCAAATAATGAGGAAAGGACCACCAAAGTCAGAAATAAATCAAAAGCAACTTTATTCACTGCGGGGGAGGGAGGGATATATTCTTCTAACCTGTTGCAGTCAGGTTTGAATGCTGCTGACAGCAATGACTGTGAAGGACAAGAGCAGTCTCCTGTTGACGCATAAACCCACAGCAGATGTTCAGGGATTATAAAGAAGGAATCTGTAAATTGAGCAGGGTGGGGTGGATGCAGGATGTTGGTAAAGGCTCAGGCTATTGTAAGGCAGTGGTTTTACCTCAGCTTTTATGGGTCTAACTGAAAAGAGTGTAGGGCCTGAGGACATGCAGTAAGATGAGGGCAGAGGCCAGTGCTTTTAATTACACTGGGCTCTTCAAGTTGGGTAGTGTCTTGTCACAGTTCGGTTGCTGTGAAGAGGCACCGTGACCAAGGCAACTCTGTAAGAAAGTATTTAATTGGGGCTGGCTTACAGTTTGAGAGGTTTGGTCCATTACCATCTCACAGTGGTGACCATGGTGGCATGCAGGCAGGTGCTGGAACAGTAGCTGAGAGCTTGCACCCTGAGCTGTAGGCAGGGAAGAAGAAAGAACTAGGCCTAGCATGGGCTTTTGAAACCTCAAAACCCACCCCAGTGACACGCCTCTGCCACAAGGCCACACCTCCTGATCCTTGTGATCCTTTCAAACAGTTCCACTCCCTGGCGACCAAGCATTCAAATCTAGGAGCCTGTGGGGGCCACTCTCATTCAGACCTCCACAGCTGGGTTAGGCTGCTATTCGGGTGTTACTTATTGGAGAAGTGTCCTGCTCACCTGGACTGCAGACGATCCTGGGTTGCTGATTGACATGGAGCCGCTATAATCGCAAGGCCAATAATATGGAAGCCGTTTTTTAAAAATCGTGTTCCAGGTCCTCTGGAATGCTCTGCTAGACGACTAGTTCATCCAGCCTGTAGCTAGCCTTCTCATTTTTGTTTCTAGCTTTTCTGTCCTCTCGTTTGTTTTCTTTTAAAGGCCTCAAACTGTATAGGCCAGACCAACCTTGAGTTCACAGCCCTCTTCCTGATTCAGACTCCTTAGGTGCTGGGAGTATAGGTGTGAGCTCAGTTATCTTTGACTTTTGTTTTTTGGTGAGCCTGCTGGTCTTGGGAGAAAGTCTCTGAACAAAAGTGCAGCTAATGGCTGTCATACTGTCATTTTTCTCACTGAATTCTTTGTGGATTCCGAAATGATCCTAGAAAAGGGGTTTCACAGTGAAATATAAAAACAGTGACCGACATAGATTTCTTTTGCCTTAAGGTCTGGGTAACAGACAAGTCACTATTGGTTGACACTCTTCCGGGATAGTGGTTCAAAGGTTGATTGTGATATTCTGGGCTTTTCCCTTCAGTGGGCCAGGTTGTTGTCACTGACATTGTTCACAGGAGGAGAGCAGGTCAGCCTCACCAACATCCTGGGGTTTGCTCAGGACTTCCCAGTGTTTTAGTTGATAGAAGTCAGGTGTCCTTACTAAGACCCTGGATCATTATTTATTTTATTTGTTTGTTTGTTTGTTTGTTTTTAAAGGTGCTTGCTCTGTGGCCTAGGCTAGACTCAAACTTTTGGTCCTGCTGAGTGCTAGAATTACAGGTGTGCACCACCATAGCCAGCTAGACCAGAATTCTGTAGAAAACTCTTTCTTAGAAGGAATGGAGGTCAGAGGAGAAACCTTGTGACAAGTCTGTTCTTTCCTTCCATCATGCATGTTCCAGAAATTAAACTCAGGTCATCAGGCATGGCAGCAAGCCACCCTGCCAGCCCAGTGTAGGAATCCTTTTAATATTACTTTAGGTTTTGTTTCTGTCAAGGGAATGCAAACTATTTGGACCCATTTCCTAAATTTTCAGATTGCTTTTCCTTGTAAGAAAACTGTTTATCTGTCTCCCTTGTCCTCCCAAAGAAGAAAGGCAAACCAAACAGTTACTGGATTGTGAATGTTCACACAGTGCAGTATGGGAGGAAGTTGACTATAGGAGATGCCACACCAGTTTTACCATCCGGGGTATGAGAGACACCTTGAATTTTAGCTTTTAACAGTGAATCTTTTAAAAAGCCAGTTTAGAATGTGGTTTCTGAGACTTCCAAATGCCAGATAAAATAACTTCCATTCTAGGACCAGACCTGTTTGTAGGTGAGCTGTACAGGTTTTCCCTAGCATACTAAAGTATTTGGGGCTAATGTGCATCTGGAATGTTCTACATACAAGTCCCTGAAATTCTCTACATCAGTTGTTATAAAGACTGGGTCACTTGTGTGTCAACATCTGTCATTTCCAGACAGTCTTAACCCTGAAAAGGGCAGATGTGCTTACTAGAAAGTGGAGAAGAGACCTTCATAAATGTTGGAGTCCATTTTACACTGTATTTTGCTTCTCACAAAGAACAGATAAAAACCTAAGTGTGATACCACACAGCTGTTCATGCAGTGTTTCTTCGTGTAGCTTGCTGCACAGATATTTTCTTGAGTTTGATAGTGACCTTGTGCCAAGCAGCCCTTCTGTAACAAGCTTCTTAGCCTGTCAGCTGGACTGCGTTTGTTGGCACAACCCTGGTGTGCTTTTGGGGCTAGCTGCATCCTCTTTGTCCAGAAGGGCCAGTGAGCAGCATTGCAGTTAGCTTGGGGTGTTGAACAGAGTTCAGAATGTGCCTACAGATTCAGTAAGACCTAGAGTGTAAATGGCAGACAGTCTTATATTCCAGGATAGCTAGTCTTTACTAAAGAAACTTACCTCCTCAAATGCCCTTGTTAATACTGATACAGGGAAACCCATATCGTTACAAAATCATAAGAGAAAACTGGAATATAACTTGCTGTGACCCCTTTGTCACAGAGTGTTGACCTTACCGAGCATTATCTGTTTCCTCACTGGGTATTGCCCGAGGAATGAAGGGTGTGTGTTAGCATCCTTAATTGACATTGACATTGAGCAAACCAGGACATGCCTAGAGGTAGGTGGCTCTTCAGGGGCAGGGTGAGCTGTGAGTGTCAGTCTCTCATGTTTCCTCACTTTTCTTTCCTACTAAGTGGAGAAATAACTACTTCTATGCTAGTAAATTTTACTTGAAGACCTTGAAAATCTATTTAATATTTATCAAAATTATACTAAGTGCTTTTCTAAATTTTTTCTGTATGAGATGGACCACATATAGCATTGAAATGTTCTCTGTATTCTTACATTTTGTTTTTGTAACTTAAATTTTAGTAGCATTTTGAGCCACTAGGGGATAAGAACAGAAATGAAAGCCACTACTTCAGTCTGATTGTGTTAATATCTTCATATCATTTTGTGATGCATAGTTGGTACGAGAACATCCAAAGCCATTCTGGGTATTTTAAGCACATAAACTGTGCAAGAGCAATTTCTGGTGGGAAGAATTATTTTAAAATTTGCTTTTCTCTTTTCTTATAGGAAGGAGCTCGAAGCCTTCAAAGGTAATTCTGTGTTTGATTCTTCACTTCCAAATAGCTGAGGACTGATTGATGCCAGATGCTGTAGCTTGGTGATAAGGAAGTGAACTCCTTCCCTGTCCTGTAAACAGGGTAGTTTATAGTAAAAAGCAGAAGTCGGCGTAGTACTGTTTGCGTAGGCTTTAGTTGATCACAGTAAGTCTGAAGCTCTGGTTTAACTGTAGCACAGGTGCTGTGGAAAGTTTGCACTAATAACCTCTGAGGAAATACCAAGCTGGTGGAGTGCTAACTCACGGGCGTTGAGCCTTACGTTTCAGAAACGATTTGTGCTGTGCATAGTCCATCCGGTCACAGGAAGGGAGATGGGGAGGGAGCTCAGAATATGCTTCTAGCCTCATAAACTTCCAAGAGGTTTACTTTATCAGAGCTGGGTTCTGTTCCTAGACTGTTTTGTGACTTGGATAAGTCTTTTGACCTTTGGCTTGGTTTCTCCATCTGTAAAATTAGAGATTTTGATGAAATGCACTCTGTGAGTCTGAAAAGCAAACCAGTGTTACTTTATCTTAGAGGAGCTTTTTAAGGGGGACATAGCGAACATCTTGGCCATGTTGCCCTGGAGTTGGTCATCTTCTTTGTTGCTATGGTAAAGTGCTGTGACTGAGGCACTTTATAGAGGAAGGGTTCATTTGGTTCCAGAGGGAGAGTACATAACTGCAGGGGGGTGTGGGGGTCTGGCAGTTGGAATCTGGAACAAGAAGCCGAGAGGGTCACATCGTTAGCCACAGGCGTGAAGCAGAAAGTGGAATGACTATGGGTGATTGATGGGAACTGTGGAGGCCTGCCCTTAGTGATAAATTCCTCGCAGCAGTGCTGTATCTTCTCAAACCTTGACAAGCATCGCCACCGGCTGGGAACCAAGTGTTCAGCGGCCTGGCTATGGGGACATTTCTCCTTCAAACCACCACTCTGGTCATGGGGAAACTCAGAGGCCTTCCAGCATGCCCCTTTCAGGGCTTCTATACTAATCCCACAGAAACTATGATTCTCAGAGACGCTTTACAAGAAACAGAAGGAGTAAATTACTGTTGACTCTCTCATGGTCTACACCATGCTTGTTACACCTCGCACTGCCATACTGAAAGAGTAAAGGTTCTCCTGATGATGATGATGATGATGATGATGTTGATGTTGATGTTGTTGTTGTTGTTTATGGTTCCTGTTACCTGTGCACTTCATTTCTTAGGATGTTTCAGAAAAATGGCTACTCTTTAAGACAAAGGTCCTAAAGGCTTATTCCTACCATGGCTGTATTGAACAGATCCTGTTTTGTCTACATCTCTATTTTACCCACTCGTGGTGATGAAGCTCGTGGCCAGTTGTTGAAGATAATGTCCCATGAGCACGTGCTAGCATGAGCGTGTGAAAGCACTCTGATGGCTTTTATGTAACTGTGATCTCTTCATGGCAGTTGTTTACAGGAAATAACATTTGAACTCCTCATCCAATGCCTCTTGGCTGCTTGTTTTGATTGACCGGTTTGGCATTTCTTATGTAATGACTAAGAGATGGAAAGAGCCCAGTGAGGCTAACAGTAAAAGACAAGCAGGCACACACGTTATCTAAAGTGTCAGCTTTACTTGCATCTCCTGGCTGAAGCACTGTGTTGTAGTGCAGTGTCCTCAGAAACCAATTGTTTGCAAAAGGCTAGCTAGTATTCCGTATTGCCTGATAGAGTAATTCAATTTAGGATGAAATATCTCCCTTATACACACATCTCTAATTTTGTGCAACATCTATACCAGGTTCACCTAGAGAACAATTTATGCTCTTGAATGTGACCAAACCTAAAATTTGCACCATGTGTAGGTTTTAAGTGGTTTTGAAGAATCACCTTTGTGTTGGGGGCAGTGGCATGCAGTTATACTCCCATGTGCTTAAGAGGCTGGGGTAGGAGAGCGAGTCCCTGAACCCCAGGAGCACAGCGTCACCAACCTGATCCAAGATGAGAAGAGCCTGTCTTGAGAGAAGGAAGGGGTAGGGAAGAAGTTTGCATTTGAGTTTTTCTCCAGCACTTTAGAAGTACATCAAGACTATAACAAGAAAATTAACTAGTCTCCCAAAATATTAATGGGAAAAAGTTTTAAAAATTCATTCAAACATGTTATAATCCTAGTTTTTTAAATGTTGCCTTTGTTCTCCCTTTTGAGACTGCAGGGAAGCAAGAGATTTTACTTTCTCCAGTTGTTTTACTCAGTTTAGTAGTCATACTTAAAAGCCTTTTCAAATTGGGGAAATAAGCAATTTGGAGGGAACAAACCACAAGGTTAGAAACCACTAAAGTTAGTAACAGGGTTAGTGTCGTCCCAAGGGTCTGGCTTCTCCCTGTGTGCTTGCTGAGGTCAAGGATCTCCGTTTACCCTGCACTTCTGTTGCTCGAGGCAGACGTCTGCTGTAGTGTAAAATACACTTGTTTGAATGTTGATAGTGAGAATTTTTGATTCCCCAAATGCTGCATTCCTTTAAGCTTGGTGAGGGGTTTTAAGTATTAAACAGTAGAGAAAGGATGGGATTTTTTTTTTCCAGAGCTAGAGTTTGTTACTAAGGACTGGACAGAAGGCCTTTACACATGCTAGAGAAGTATTCTCCTTCTGATCTCTGCCCCATCCCTTTGTTATTATGTAATTTAAGACAGTCACACTAAATTAGCTAGACTTGCCTTGAAATGCATGCTCCTTCTATCTCAGTAGCTAGAATGATAGGTGTATGCTGCCATATCTGCAAGAATAGAATTTCATTTAATTTTTAAAGAGACTGTCCTACTATGCTGAGTAGATCAGGCTGGCAATGAATTCACAGAGTTCTGTCTGCCTCTACCTCCTCAGTGATGGGATTAAAGGCACTTGACAGCACACCTGTTATTTGTGTGTGTGTGTGTGTGTGTGTGTGTGTGTGTGTGTGTGTGTGTGTGTGTGTGTGTGGTCTGCATGTGCGTGAGTGAGGCTGGGAGTGTGGAGGCCAGAACATGGCTCTGTGGAGTCTGTTCATTCTTTCTACCTTTACATGGGCCTCAGGGATCAAACTTCTCAGGAATTTAGGTTAATTTTATTTTACATGAAATAGTATTTTGTTAGCATGACTGTGTATACATCATGTGTGTGCAGGGCCCACAGAGGTCAGGAGAGGGTGTTGGGGTCCTCTGGAACTGGAGTTACAGAAGGTAGTGAGCTGCTGTGTAGCTGATAAACACGGTCGTCTAGCAGCAGCAAGGACACGGGCTCGCTGAGCCACCACCTCACCCCTAGTTTAGTCCATGTGTAAATCCTAAAGATTGTTCGTAAGAGTTAAAGTCTAAAAGCTTGTCACTGCAAAGGAACTAAGATTTATGGTTAGATATTCCTGTCTAATTGTATGATACTCGACTTAACATGGTTTTAATATATTATGTTTGCCCTCTTACCTTTGGCAGAGCAACCACCAGACCCTTTTCTCTGCACACCACCCGGTACCTGAACTTGCTGAATACTTTGAGCAGGCATTGGCCACTCTCTCAGATACCTGTCTCCGTATCTAGAGCGGCATCCTTAGCCAGGGAAAGGGTCCGCTCACACCACTACCTCTGCAATGTACTGCTGTACTGTACTTCATGCTCAGATTAAATACTGGGTAAAAATGGAACCTCACAGTTCAGGGCAATTTTATATATGAATTAGGATTGCAACTCTTTGGGAAACTTGATATAGTTAGCTTTGAAATTTTGCCATAAATATATAGTCAGAAGTTAGGGGAAAAAGGGGTTTTGTACATGAACTGTACCATCTGTATTTCTGTTCTGTTTTCATCTAGTGCAGTGTGGTTAGTTTATATAAGAATCTTCAGTCAGTAGACCATGCTTAATGGGTACATAATACCATGGGTATGCTTTAAATTAAAATGTTTGCATTGTATTTTAATAGATTTCTATCAGCTTCCTCTTAGAACATTAAATGCCCAAAATGGATCCAATCAGGTATCCATTATAATCTTCTACTTAAAATAAAATCTGTCTATGTCAGAAATGTGGTCAGTAAGTTGAAAACATGTCAGGATTTAGAAGTTGTCGCTGTTCCGGTAACTGATGATCATCAGGAGTTGTGTAGAAGAAGTCAACAAGGGCCAGCCCACCTAATGACATTTGAGGCTTGGCTTTAGAAAATACTGGGACTGACTGTGCTAGAGCAGTAAGGAAAATGGGGGGACGGGGGTCTAGCAACTTAAAGAGCCTCAGAAGGGGAGGTTGAAGAAAATAGTGCTGCATTGCTGAGAGTAACTGTGGGTGACAGTGGAGCGGATGGACGGTCTCCTTACCTCTAACAGGGAGGAGGGAACGGGGGAGCTGCCTGTGGAGGAGCCTGCAGGCTGCAGAGCAGAGTGGAGTTGAGAAGTAATGCTTCATAAATGGAAAGAAATGAAACGCAGGTTGAGGTAGGATTGGGGAAGCCAAGGGAGGAGGTGAGATGGAAGTTATTAAAGGAATTGATTAGGGTAATGAAGAAGAAGGCAAGAATGAAGTCTGGGTAAGTCATCTTTGGGAAGGGTCAAGGGGCATCTCCTTCCTCTTAGGTCTCACAGAAGAAAGGATAGCGGTGAGGAGGGGGCAGAGGGAGGTGAAGTAAATTAGGAGAAATTCACACAAAGAAAAATCATCTGAATTTTCTGGCCTAGGCTTAGAATAAAACCTAACTGTGGTTGGCTAGCAGAAAGTTGGGATGGAATTATACAGCACATGTAGTTCTTTTACCTGCAGGGCCTTGTTCTCTTGGGTGACAGTGTCAGAGTCTAGGGCCAATAGGAGAGGCCTGACCAGACCAACAAAATAAGCATGCAGGAAAATGTTGGGGGTGCCATAAAGGGGAGACGGTTGTGGGCAGAACTGGTCTTGTAGTCTAGGATGGCATCTCAGTTTGAGATGCTGGAGACGGAGCAAATCTCAGCTGAGTGTGAGTCAAAGTGGTGATCGGTTGAAGAGATCGTCTCAGTGAGTTTCTGTTGCTGTGCAGAGACACCATGACACAGCAGCTCTTAGAAAGGAAGGCATTTAACTGGCCTGGCTTGCTGGTTCAGAAGTCCATTGTCCTGAGGCGGGAAACTTGGTGGCACACAAGCAGAGGTGGTGCTGGAGAAGGAGCGGAGAGTTCTACGTCAGGGTCCACAGCAAGAAGAGAGGTGCTGGACGTGGAATGGGCTTTTGTGAATTCTCAAAACCCAACCCAGTGACACACTTCCTCCAACTTCCTAGTCCCTCCACTCCTCATGACCAAGTGTTCAAATCTGTGAGCCCGGGGGGGTGAGGGGGTGGGGAGATTTTCATTCAAACCAGCATATCACCTGACTGCAGACTTCAGAGAGGTTAGGATTCTCACTTGCTGGGTTACTCTGAAATATACCTTGTGCATACAATGACATAGCAACATTTAGAGTGCTTCAAATCAAACTGATGGTGCTACGTGTTGAGCTTGTGTGTCAGCTGGTTCAGTTCAGGAGTTGTTCCAACATGTGAGGCAAAACTAGTTTAGCCGCTGCTTGGTAATATTAAGTGATAAAGACAGAACAGCCTTCTGTCCTCATGGATCTGACAGACTGTGCTAGAGCTTACAGGATAGAAAGGCAAATGTGGTTTGAGCATTTCTAGGAAGAGGGGAATAAACACACTTAAAACGGGGTAATCAACTGGAGGCAGGTGGTGTCACTCAGTCTGAACGTTCATCCCTGCACGGAGGAAGGATAATACAGTTGAGGAAGGGAGAGAACATTGGCAAGAATACAGGGATGTTTATTTCAAGAATCGAAGCTAAAGTTTGAATTTCCTGTTCATTGAAAGAACTACAAGTAATTTGTCATCACTGAAGCATATGATATGCGGGAAGAAGGGAGGGACAGAGTTGACATGGGGAG
Organism: Rattus rattus; assembly: GCF_011064425.1. Classification (NCBI taxonomy): domain Eukaryota; kingdom Metazoa; phylum Chordata; class Mammalia; order Rodentia; family Muridae; genus Rattus; species Rattus rattus. The sequence goes on along the minus strand of NC_046167.1, from coordinate 63,951,822 downwards.
CAAGTGGCACACGAAAGCCTTCCATGTCACATGATGGCTTTGTAGTTGGATCTGTGAGCGCAAAACATGGGGAACGGGGAGGAAAGTATGTTTGTGTGCGTGAGGGTGTGCTCGAATATGTGTCTGCGTGCGTGCGCACGCACTTGCTCGAATAGCCAGAGGACAACCTGTGGACTCTTCCTTGCACGCTGTGAGTATTAAACTCCGGTCCTCAGGCCATTGGCTAGCATCTTTACTGGATTAGCTTTGATCCCAACTTCTAGAACTTGTCTCATTTGTCTTTCTTTCTGTGTTCTTTTTAAATGTTAATTTTGTATGCTGTTTGTTTTTGAAGCAGTTTTTCGTGTAATTCCGGCTGGCCTTGAGCTATATAGCTGTAGATGAACCTCCTGTCTCACTCTCTGAGGGCTGGGATTGCAAGTGTTAACCACCGTCTGTGTGATGCTGGGGATCACACTCAGGGGTTTGTGCATTCTGAGGCAAGTACTCTACAAACTGAGTTACATTCTCAGCACCAATGTCCGTATTTGTTATATATAAAAAATTATATCTAGAAATTGACTTGTATGACAAGTACATTATCACATTTGAAAGGCTTATGTTCCTTATGAGATTGCATGCTCAAGGGAGCGTAGAGGTTCGTCTGAGAGAGGCAGCTTAGAGAGAGAGTTGGTGGACCCAAGGAGTTCCAGTTAGAATCCACAGGTCAGATCTACCTTATTTTTCTGGCATCTCATAGGAGGGTAGAGTGGAGAAGAGCAGGTCCAAGATCTAAGAGCTTAGGTGAACTACAGTGTCTGATCTCATCTCATCTTGGATACTGAGGTAAGAGGATTGAGTCCATGAGTTCACTGGGCAACATAGCAAGAACCTGTCTCAAATGAACAAAACAACAAAACTAAGGCTAAAGGAAAAAAGAAAGAAGGAGAGTGTTGGGTTAAAGGAAGAATTCCTTTTTAAATGTTATTCGCCTAAAGGGGAAAGGAGACTGTAGAAAGGTTGGTTGAAGGAGAGCAGCAGAGAGTGTTTTCGGGTGCGCAGTTCTGAAGCAGGGTACAGCTGCCAGTTACATTTAAGGACTTATTGTACATTCCAAGCCACTAAATAGTGTTACAGAATTTCAGGGAACCTTCACGAAAGCTACATTTAAATGCAATGGGGGAAATTTAAAAATGCCTATGTATTATAAAGCAAACATATCCTTTATTTTAATTTGTCCACCTTTAGACATTAATGGGTTTTTTGCTTTTAGATGCTTCTAATGCATCTTTGCACCTAGACGACAAATTCAGAAGGATTTAGTATATTTCCAGCCTAGTCCACCCCCATTTTGAGCATCATTTGGTATGGTCCCAGGTCGGTGTGCATCTTTGTGTGCCAGAGCCCCTGAGAGCTTGCATTTTGCTTTATGGAGGCAGTAGGTTCCCATGTATGTCTGCCTAAGCCACCGGAAACATCGGGAACTGAAAGGCTCAACACATTTACTTTGGAGGAAAACCAAACCAGGTTCTGGCTGCAGCCTCATGTCCTTTTGTTCTCCACCTCAGAAGATGCACGTGAGGGGAGCTGCCTGGTAACTGGAGCTTCCTCTTGACCAGCTCTGCTTCTGCCTGTTTGCTCAGTTCTCAATCATGTCATCTCCAGGACTCAAGGAAAGTAGTCAGAGGAATCCCTGTAGGTAGACATTTATTTCGTGTTTTTCCTTAGCTGCTTTTGTTTAAAATTGTTAGATTTGCATGGTATACAGATGAAATATTATTAAAAAGATGAAATTAAATTTAACCTGATTTGAACCTGTAAATACTATATTTTAGTGAGAGCTACTTGATTTGAACCTATAAATACTATATTTTAGTGAGAGCTTTATTAATTCCAAGAACAAATAAATGTTGCATGGAAATCCGGGACATTTGCATGTGTAATACATGTCTTCTCATCTATTAGGTGGAATTTCCCAGACAGATGTTTTTCAGAAGCAGCATTTATTTTAAAAGCTAACATGCTAGATGAGTAGTGCCAGTCCATTTCTTATGATTAGAAATTAGAGTTAATGCAGAACCCTCGCTGCTAGGGTGCTCATTCCCCAAATAGGAGGCAGCAGAGTTAAGTAAGTGACCACATCTGGAGACAGAGGAGAGTTGAAGTTCACCCCCTGCTCTTCTGGGTTCATCTAAGATGGCTGATTCTAAGACGGTTTTGCAGATGCTTTCATGCTCCATATAGACTTAAAACGTATAGAACCTGGGCATGCTTCTCATCACCTGCTAGCTGAGGAGATGATCTGTGATGTGGTGTCTCGTGTGCATCTAGAGGCATATATACTGAGAAAACAAACCAAGAATTAGTTCTTAGTGTTTTTGTTGAGTAATGTGATACTGCATTTTCAAACCTCCCCATTACACCTTTAAGATGACATGTGCTGTAACATGTTTCATGTATGTATCATGCCCTGTGGGTAGAAGCCTGAGAAGAGTGTGTGTATGACCCCAATCTCTTACTCTGCTGTGGCGTTGTGGCTTTTGAGATTGTAACTTAGCATCAAGTCAATTGAGGAACTTTCCTTCCTGTCTCATGTCTGTCTACTTTAACTTTACTTTGCTGTCGTTGTCGCTGTTGTCCTTTAGAAATTGAACTGAGGGCCTGTAGGCATAAGGCCTGTGCTTAAACATAAGTGAATTCTTTACAAAAGTGACGAATTTATGAAATTGAACTCTAGTTAGGAGTACACTACATTCTTGATTATTTTACTTGTGAGGTGATGAGGAGAAAGCACGTCAGAATGGAGACAGACTGCACAATGGCTTGTTTCTCTCAGGCACACTTAGCATTGGCAAGAGGAATGGTGTTAGTGTGGGCATTGTTTTAAATTATTCTTTTTTTTTTTTCTTTTTTTCAGAGCTGGGGACCGAACCCAGGGCCTTGCGCTTCCTAGGCAAGCGCTCTACCACTGAGCTAAACCCCCAACCCCTGTTTTAAATTATTAACCTAGGAAATTACAATTTTAATTTGTTGATGGGTTCTGCCAAGAATATTAAGTGTCTGCTCTTGACCTCTTTAAAGTATGTCCATATATATGTATTTGCTTTTAAGAAATTTGTCTATAATTGAGGTAAAGATGTTGAAGGCATGGAAATTTACACCCTGTCTTTTCGTTCTCTTCCTTCCCTCTCCCGTTCTCCCTCCTTCCCCCTCTCTTGTTTTTTAAGACAGGGTTTCTCTGTGTGGCTCTGGCTATCCTGGAACTCATTCTGTAGACCAGGCTGGCCCTGAACTCACCTACCTCTGCTTCCCAAGCGCTGGGATTAAAGGTGTGCAGCGCTGCCAAGCTGAGCGGTTTACTTTTCAAACCTTGCCGAGTCTTTATTCTGGTACTTTGTCAGATCCTATGTAGTATGGCCTGACCTGCAGCTCTCAAGGATGATGTCTTATCCTAAAGAGGAGCTGACACTCTGACGGCTTGTCTACCTATTAAGCTACACAAAGACAGAGCTTGAGATGAGAGCTGTGACCCTTAAATGCTGTCTTCCAAGTCCTTACGGAGATTATGGAGCACTGTCGCGTGATCAGTAATCTGAGCAGTAGGTCATTTAGGAACTAGTTACTACAAGCTGTTGCTGCGTTACAGATTTGACGTCATGAACAAATCAGCCATTCAGTTTCATTATCCTTTCGGTGGAGCACAGTATAGACTTGACAGCAAAAAGTGTACCTTTCATAAAACCAAATGTGAGTACCATGGAAAAGAATCGTGTGGAAATGTTGCCTGTTGGGCTTGAAAAGAGGACTTACCTGTTGAATACATGGGGTGCTTCACAATTGTCTGAGCGTTTTGTCTGGTGGGCTCCTGTGTACCGTCTGCTTGCACTTTTGAAGGCAGCCAAGGAGTTCACTAACTCAGAAGACTACGACTTACGTGGTAGATTTCCAGACCAAGGGAAAGCCTCGGTGGTTCTTCTGTGCCTGCCCTTGCTCGCAGTGCCCGTTGCATACATGCAGGCATAGGACATGTGGCTGGCTTCCACCTGAGGAGTCAGTGGTCACCCTGCAATTGGAGCGATGACTCCAAGCACTAGAACGTACTGACAGATCCTAGCTTTCTGTTCTGTGTCAGTGCAGGATTAACGATCGAAAATACAGAGACACTCCTTCACACAGTATGAAGAGAAGGTTAGCCCATCAATGTGCCCTTTAGAACACAACTTTTGAGTTTATTTAAATACTTCAGCAGCCCTTTCAAAGTACAGCTCTCGGCGAACCCTCCTGAGGGCTGTTAATTTTCCCTGGTTAATGTCTAACTGGAGAGGCTTTGTGTCTTGTCTGCACCCACTCTACTTTTTCCAGAATCCCATCTGAGTCCATCTTTAAAAATTGTGTTACTGCCAGAGTTTTGAAGCTTTTCCCCCCCTGCTCAATAGCATGTTGTTGCTGCTGTTGAAACAGGGTCTCACTCACTTGATTCCAGCCCGTGTGGGAACTCATGGCCATTCTCAGGAATCAGCCAACTCAGTCAGGACTGTTGTCCTCTGCCATCACACCCAGCTAGATTGTTAACTAGGAAGTATCATCCCACATTTTACATTGACACTGTAAAAATTGCTTTTACGCCATTGGGGATTAGTGTAGCGGCCAGCTTGGCCTTACGTCGATCAGAAGTGCACCATGCCAAGAGTGTGCTGGTCATTAGCGTTTTGATGTGCAGGGGTTTGTGTGTGTGAGTGCAGTGCCCTCGGATAGCAGAGGAGGGCGTCAGATCCGCAGAAGCTGGAGTTAACAGTTGGGAGCTGCTTGATGTGGGTGCTGGGAACAAACTGAGCCCTGACCATTGGCTTTTGAGAGGGAATGTGGCAGTCCATTCTGTGACTAGCACTCTGCCATAATCTGTTCCCATTTCATCACATGACAGAGTTATGTGTTTGTTTTGTGATAAGGTCTCATGTAGCCTAGGTGAACTCCTGATATATTTGTCCCCACCTCCCAGGTGGCAGTATTACAGGTGTTGTGCCACCACACCTCATTCTGGGTGTGGAGAAAACCAATTCACCTTTTTTCGGTAGCTATCCAGTGCCTGTAACAGTTCTTCGTTTTAACTCTTGGAGCTCAAGTGAGCAGTAACCTTGACAGTGATCTGATGTTACAGCTTCTGTGTGGATGGAATGACTCGCTGCATTATTGACACAGGATGGTTACATTATTCTCTACAGCAGTCCCTTGTACTTCCCTCATTCTGTGGTTGCCTTGCTCCTTGCTGCCTACATTTGAGCCACTGACTGTAGCTAGAAACACACCTGTGTTCCGCCTTGTCCTGCCATTGGCTCACTGCAGAGCCCGCAGCCCTGGCTGCCTTCTGCCCTTCCCCCTGCCCTGCCCCATCACACTGTTGGCTTTTGATCTCACTGCACAGTGCTCTTCCCAGAGCAGGGGAGGAGGCACAGCCACGGCAGAGAGTGGCTACACCAAAAGCTACAGTGTATGTGATTTACTGGGTCATCTTGAACCAAATAGGTTTTTGTTTTGTTTGTGAAAACTGTTTTTGTCATTGACCTAAATTAAAGTTCAGAGAGAATGTATATGGCAAATGGCTGTTGGGACCTCCAGGTTATGTAACCTTGATACAGTACCATCTCTTTCCTTCCTGAGCAGACACCTTTTTAAACATTTAAATCTCAGATGTGAGTATTGTATTTGCATCACCTCTACTCCTCTCAAGTGAATGACCTTTTTTCCTGTAATTGATGTTACCCACACATGTATACACACATACATACACATACATGTACACACATATAACCTACTGAGCCCTGTTTATTGTTGCTCTTATGTCCATGAGTTTGGGGCTGACTGCTTTGGTTCATGTAACCAGTGGTAACTCATCCCAAGAGAAGGCAGATTGGGGCCTTGTGAAAATTCTTCCACTTGTGTTGGTATACTGAGTAAACTCTCTCTCTCTCTCTCTCTCTCTCTCTCTCTCTCTCTCTCTCTCTCTCTCTCTCTGTGTGTGTGTGTGTGTGTGTGTGTGTGTGTGTGTGTGTGTGTGTGTGTGTGTGTGCTTGCACATACATACAGGTAGAGAACTGGAATTGGTATCAAGTGTCTTCCTGTACCTATCTAGTTTCTGTACTGAGGCAGGGTCTCCTGCAGAACTTGGAGCTCACTGACCCAGCCAGCCAACTTGCCCCCGGGACCTGCCTCTGCCTCCAGAGTGCTACAACACACACCTGCTCGACTTTAGATGGGCTCTGTGGTCTGGTCATCAGGCGTGTGTGGGCAAGAGCTTTATCCATTGAACCATCTTCCCAGCTCCTAGCAGGACGTTTTTATTGCTGCTTTGCTGGTTCTGTTGTTTGCGCATTTGGGAGATGCAATGCCAAGATACTTGTTATAACTGGAAAGTTAGCACAGCGTTAAGGAAGCTCTGAAGTCCTGTGTCTGATGACACGTGATCTGGGAGATAAGGAATGGCGAGCTGCTTTCTCTCCACTTCTTAGTTTCTCTGACAGTTGCTCCTTTTCCAGATATCTGGCTTTGATTGAGCCCTACTAATTACCTTCAGAGGGTTTTGTGTTGTAAAGCACAGAAGTTTTGTTTCCTCAGACCAGGGTTAAGCAGATTTATGGCACAGTGTCCTTTCTGTGGGTAGGGGAAGATGGGATAGGTAGGGTCTCTTGATAGAGCTCTAGAGATCTGTGACCCAGCTCAAAGATGATAGGATTGAGAGTGACCGTCTTGCATGTCCTGTCCTTTTAACACTCCTGCACCCTGTCAGCAGACATTCACCATGTTGTACACAAGTTGTTAACATGACACCTTCCAGTCTGTATTGAGGCAGATGGCCAAGCATTATGGTCTTGACTGCAGAGCCTAGGCTCTTTCTGCACCACCGTTCTTTGTAGAAAGGAAGGAAGCAGAGTGTCCCGTATTTCTCCTGTGAGTGCCTAATATGCTGGGCGCTTCACCATCGGAGCAGCTGCAGAGTCCTGTGAGACTTTGGATCTTTAATCGTCTCATTGAGTGCAGCATTTAGATTATGCCGTTACCTTTCAGAGTATACGTGAACATTTAATGCGTTTTAAAACTTGTTACTGTTATAGAACAATGTCTCTGAAGATGCCTTTCTGTTCCTAATTACAACTTTAGACAAACATAATCAGTTTTCTGTCTGCAGACTTCTCTGAACATTTTATGTGAATGACATTGCTATACGTTTTCACTTGGCTTCTTTCCTTTATATATGTGTTGAGAGAGAGGTATGTCACCATAGGTATCTGGTACTTCATTTCCTTTTGTGAGGAGACATTGCCATAAACATAAATATCCGAATCTTTCTTCATTTGTCTGGGGTAGGATAGACATGCTGAGTTGTGTGTAAGTTTTGCTTACCATTCCTTAGAGAAGCCCTGAACTTCTCCAGGATGGCACTGGCATTTTACAGGCCTAGTAGCGGTGTGGTGCAGTTCAGTGTCTGCTCTTCCTTGTCTGTGCTTGTGTATGCTCTGTTAGGTTTTGTTACGGTTTTGTACTGCTGAGGTTTGAGCCAGTGATAACAATGCTAGAGAAGTGCTCACTTATGAAGAGAGAGCCCTAAGCCTTCATCTGCCTTTTAAAATTATAGCCATTAAAGTGAGCGTGCAGCATTTCTTGTGACTTTGATTTGGGCCTGGCTAATCACTACTGATATTGAGCATTTAAAATGCTAGCAGTGTGAAGGCTGGCAAAACCAGGTCACTTGTGATAAATCTTCGAGGCTAATACTCCATGTTAATTACTTTTTCATCAGTGTGCCAATGTCTCTGAGAGAAGCAACTTCAGGAAAGATTTCTTTTGGTTCATTGTTCAAGAAAAAAAAAAAAAAGATCATTTACCAGGGAAGACATCCCCTCAAGATCAGCTGACTATGGTAGCATGAGCTTGTGACATCTGGACACAATGTGGTGACAAACAAGAACCAGCAAGTTTAGGGGCAGGACTAGAATAGTTACTGCCATTAAGACCCATTCCTGAGGGCTGGAGATATGGTGTCCTTGTTAAGAGCATTTACTGCTTTGCCTGAGGACCCAGGTTCAATTTCCTGCACCCACATGGCAGCTAACTCCACTTCTAAGTCATTGCATGCTCTCTTCTGGGCTCTGAAGTGCACCGTATGCATGTGATAACTAGGCCCCATTTCAAAAGACTTCCCAAACTCTCAAAACAGCCACCAGCTGGGAATTAGTGCTCAAACCTGTGAGCCTGTCTGTGGGGCACATTTTACATCCAAACCATGATGATAACACTTGTTCCATGAGTCAGCCAGGCTCTGCCTCCTGGTCTGATTCTTCCCACAGTTTCTACTTCCTGGTCCATTCTGTGAAGAAGTCACTGCTGCGTGCTCCCCTGTCATGCACTGAGCTGCTTCTGCAGGGCCGTAGCTTCTCCATTGAGATGGCCACTTTCCTCTGAGAATGTGAGCAGACAAACGCTTCTGCCCGAACTGGTTCCTTCTGAGTGTTTTCGTTATAGCAATGCAAAAGTAATTATTAATTTATTATACCAGTTCCCTAGCTGAATGGTGTGTGTGTGTGTGTGTGTGTGTGTGCGCGCGAGTGCGCGCGCGTGTGTGTGTGTGTGTGTGTGTAATTTTTGTTAATCCCGAAGATGAGAGGAGAAAGACCACCAACCCAAATCTTTGTGCCCAAATTATTTAAAGCAGGCAGTTAATAAAAGCAAGCTTTTTTTTTTTTTTTTTTTTTTAGCTGGGGATCGAACCCTTGCGCTTGCTAGGCAAGCGCTCTACCACTGAGCTAAATCCCCAGCCCCAAAAGCAAGCTTTTTAAAAAACATATACAGGGCAGCATCCTCCTGAGGCAGGGTTCTAGAAGCCATCCTTGGATATGAGGAAGGACAAGGCTTTTATGCCTCAGGGGTAAGGGGTTTCCAAATGGGGGATTTGGCAGGCAAAATAGACAGGGTTACAGAAGCAGAACCTAAACATAACAAGTCAGTCATGACAACCCCTGAGACAAAGACATGATTGCAAGATGGTCATGACAGCAGGCAGTCATGACATGGTAGCCTTAGCAACCCTTTTGAAACAAAGGTCAGGCTGCAGCCTGGCTGTTAACCCTTTGAGACAGTGACATGGCTGCCATCCTGGAACAGACAGTTGAGAACCACTTGTAGTTAAGGTCACTGCTGGGGCACAGCCCAGTCCTTGAGAGACAGGTGGAACCATAGACAGGGATGAACCTGGTTCGTCCCTATTACGAGAGATGGCTCAAGCCTTAGACGGAGGCACACTAGTTCTTTAGTTTGCTAATATTTTCCTTGTGTAGGGATTTTCAGTATATTTTGAGTATAAATAAGATCTTTTGTTGTGGGTTTTGATTGTTTGGTTTTGAGGTTAGATCTCTTTAGGTAGGCTTGGTTGGAGTGAAACTTTCTATGTAAAGTATGTTGGCTTCAAATTTGTTATAACTCTCTGTCTCTCTGCCTCCTGAGTCTGGGATTATTGACATACACCACAATGATTAGCTTCAAAATGTTTTCATTTAAATGGTTTCTTTCTTTCTTTTTTTTTTTTTGACTTTGCAGTCCAGTCCTTTTATTGCCTTTGTGTCCATTAGGCTGTGAATCCATATGGAATGGGCTCCAGCAGCTCAGCTCTTTTCTGTCAGTCCTCACAAAGTGCGCTTCTCTGGGTGGCGCAGGCTGGCGCTTCAGCTGAACCCAGGTGCCCTTCTCTTTTGCTTCCTTTTCCTTCTCATCGTTCTCCTTCACCCGCTTCAGGAAGCTGTCTCTGCTCTTGGAGTGCTTGATGTGCTCAATCCGCACACTGGTCCTCTTGGCCAGCATCTTGCCTTTAACCTGCTTGTTTACAATGATGCCCACGGCATGCTGGGTGACATTGTAGACTCTTCCAGTTTTGCCGTGGTAACACTCATGGGGCATTCCTTTTTGAACAGTGTCCATTCCCTTGATGTCTACAATATCACCCTTCTTGTAGATTCGCACGTATGTGGCCAAAGGAACGACTCCATATTTCCTAAAAGGTCTAGAGAACATATACCGAGTACCTCTCCTCTTTCCTTTTGTGTTCGTCATTTTGGCGAGTTACTGGAAGATGGCTGCCCCTAAATGGTTTCTTTTAATTTAAAAAAAAAAAAAAGAATTATGCTTTCTTTCCATATCCCAGAGTTCTGTCTCACTTAACTGAGGCTTTGCTGTTGTGTTTAGAAGTTTTCTAATTGTCAGGGTCCGTTTGGATGGGAGGTCATGAAACGCTGAGTCTTTTAGCTGAGAGAGTACAGTATGTGGGTGCACACACTCAGTTTGGCTGTCTGGGTGCAGTCTTTAGCCTGGAGCACAGTGCTGCCGGGGAACGTACTTTATGGAGAGAATGACCAGAGTGGCTTTTAGGATAGTGTCTCTGCCTGCCCGGAGAACGTGGATTAAAAGCCAGCTCTAGTGCCTTATACCTGTAATCCAAGCACTTAGAAGACTGAGGCAGGGGTATTGCCATGAAATTGGCATTAGCCTGTACAGCCTGAACATTAACAACAAAAAAAGTGTTGGTAGTTTGGGAAATGACCATTGCTAGTCAGGAGGCTGTTGACCAGGTACAAGAAATACAGTCAGCTTTGACCTGCAGGAATTAGAGTACTAGAGACATTTGAGAACCTGCTTGTTTGACATCTCTCAAGCTGGTAAGTGGATAGGCTTCCACTCTGTCCACTAGGAAGGAAGGAGCTAGTTCCCATACCTCTACGTAGCAGGCCATTCTAAACCTCTCCAGTGCTCGCTCTCTTCTCTCTCCAGAATATTTTTGGGGTGTAGGAATTGGAAGCAAGTAATTTATTAATCCATATATCATTTTAAAGATTATTTGTTGATTTTGTTTTAAAATAAGGTCTTTTATTTAAGTATAGAATAGAGTTTATTTAGGGCATGGGGAGAAGAGTTGAGGGAGTAGAGGCAGAGAGAGGCAGAGAGGGAGAGGGCAGGGAGGAGGGGAATGGAGAGAGAAGGGACAGAGAGGGAAGAGAGGAAGAGCGAGAGTAAACCAAAGTCTTCGTAGCCAAGGTTGGTCTCAAGTTCTCTATGTAAGGATGACCTTGGACTGAGCCTTCTGCCCCCACTGAAAGTGCTAGAGATAAGCAGTGCACCACCATGCCTCATCTGTGTGTAGGTGGACCACATGCCAGCTTCAGGCGTTCCTAAGAGGCCATCTCAGTCTCCCCTGTGTGGGATTACAAGGGCACACCTTGTACTGTGCTTGGCTTTATATATGGGTGCTGGGGATCAAAATCTGGTCCTCCTCTTGCATAGACACTTTTACTGAGCTGTTTGACTAGTCTACAGTTTTTTGTTTTTGATTTTTTAAATATAAGGCAGCCAGTATACATAGTGTGTGTGTGTGTGTGTGTGTGTGTGTGTGTGTGTGTGTGTGTGTGTGTGTGTGTGGAGAGAGAGAGAGAGAGAGAGAGAGAGAGAGAGAGAGAGAGTGAGAGAAAAATATGAATGAGAATGAGAATGCATTGCATTGGATCTCCCGGAGCTAAAGTTACTGACAGTTGTAAGCCCTCAACAGGTGTATGAGGATTTGAACTCTAGTCCTCTGCAAGATCATATCTGAATTCAGAGTACAACGCTGTCTGTGTAATACAGTCTTTCATACTGTGAAGTTGAAGTTTTAAAGTATTAAAACCATGTATCTTCCCCCTCAGACAGGGCAGACAAGTGGGAACAGAATAAAAACAGTGCAGGTAGTACTAGAAGCAACTGCATGTGCTTGTGTGTGCGTGCACACACATTTACAGAACTCTGTAGTACCGAGTTTGTAGGACTCCTCTACATAAGACATATGCTTAGCACATCATAGGTCCTGGGCACTCAGTGACTAACTGATGAGTCTGTGTGTCTGAATCTGTACAGTGTTTAAGGATGGACCAGTTTCAGCTTTGAGAAGGGCTAGACCCTGACCTGGAAGCACTTTCCTCCTTTCTGTCTCCTCCCAGAGTATTTTCCCCAACAGCAGTAGTTAAATATTTACTGAGTGCATACTTGATGTTAGGAGAACAAAGCAGACAGAATCCCAGCACTCAGCAGAAGTGCACGTTCTCTATGTAAATCTGAGAGCCTTCTGCATCCTGTGCTGTGCTGCCTACTAGGACCAGGACACCCGTAGAGCCTGGCACAGGTTTTCCATGGACTATGGTTTCTCCTGGGGTCCTCTCACCCTGGGACACCAGGGTTCTCTAAACAAACAGAACTTGATAGAATGAAAGGGGAGAGGGAAAGAGACACAGACATTATGTGTGACCCTCATACCCCATCACAGCCCACTTCCTCCTGTCATGTCTTACACATGTGCCGGTGGATGGGGGGCATAGTTTGTGTGCTGAATCTTGAGATCCATGCTCTGCAAGTCATAAATTCCACTTGCAAAATCCTCAGGCCAGCATGTCTGGGAGATGTGAGTGGCTATAGTCCCGGGCCCCTGCCCCTGTTAATTGTTGTACAGGAAGGCTGTTAACAGTTAGTAAGAGGGCTTTCTTGTTTTTAGGGTCTCTGTCTCCTGCTTGTGGTCATGTACAAAAACACTAAGTGAAATTTACTGTTTCAGTTTAGGCCTAGACTAAGCATTTTCTCAAACAGGTGTCTCCAGGCCCCTAATCCCTGAATAAGTAGGTTATCAGCTACCCTAGAATTTAATTTCTGCTTTATGCCTAGGACAGGTAAAGGACCTGACCTAATAAACCAGACCCCACCTTGCTGGGCTGTGTTCTCAAACTGTAAGCCATCCACCTTTCCTTCCTCCAGGCGCTCCTGTCAGATATTTGTCATGGTAACCAGGAAGGCGGCTACACACTCAGCTTTTGAGTTACACTTAAAACAAATAGTTCAGGTGTGGCGGTACTGATTATAATCCGGGTACTTGAAAAGAAAAAATTCAGGAAGATCAAGAGTTCAAGGTTAGCCTCAGCTACATAGCAAGTTGGAGGCCAGCCAGAACCCCCAAGCCCCCAAATACTGTGTTTCTTGTATGTGGATTGCTGCCATTGGTTTACAATGTAAAACTTCCTGCCAATGTGCCCCTTTAATCCACCAACTGCATCTCCAGACACCATGCCATTCTAAACATGCTGTAGTACTCCGTTAGTCTCTGTCTAGTTGGGATTGTCAACCTTAAGTCAACGTTCAAAACATTGTTTTAGAAATATGAATTTTGAGTAGTTCAGAGGCTGTATTTTGTCAGTTGGTAGTCACCTTTTTGTTGTTTGGTGGCTGTTTTTGTTTTTGTTGTTTGACACAGTTTAAAAGTGTATCCCAGGTTGGCCTGGCACTCATGACTACATAGCCTCAGAAAGCCCCAGACTCAAGGCAGTGCAGGGATTACATATTTGAGCCACCACGCTCTGTTTAGACTTAATATTTTTGTGTGATACTTTGTGATATTTTGTGTGATTATGGTGCAGGTCTCTTGGCTAACATTGCTCGGAGTAATGGGCAGGCTTTTGAGGTGTGCACTGAACTTACAGGGGTCACTGTGATACCACTGGCCGTTGCCTGTTCTGGATACCGCACTGATCACATGGGTCACTGATACCATTGTCCATTTTCTGGAAAGCCAGTAGCCACTTCCTACTCCTAGTTTAGCCTTGATGGTTTGCATTTTGTTCTTAGCCCTTGGAGTGCACTCTGGTGCTTCCTGCCAGCTGCCCTGCTGGTTCTTAAGCTGCAGTTGCACTTGTGCATCATTGTTCCTGAACATCCGACCTGCAATGACCATCTCTGGCAACCTTGCTGACAGGCCGACTGCCTGAAGGCCTTCAACCACTCACCTGCGTGACTAGTGTGCCCTTGCTCCCGCAGAGGCCATTAGTATGCAGCTCCCATTTTGTGATTGTCACAAACATATATATATATATACCTTAGATGTTTGCTAAGCTCCAACTCCAACAGGCACCAGTGAGACCGCACTGAAAGAGCCTCTGCCCTGAAAGAAGAATGGTGCGTTGGTTGGAATGAAGGAAAGGCAAGCAGGTAGTGCAGTGAGTGGTTCTGTGACTCCAGTGGGTGGTGAGCCTATCACAGAGGGTGAGCTGAGTGCTGACCGAGGTTCCAGCCCTGGATATCACGTGCTTAGAGAGCCATGGGTAGTTGGCAGCATGCGGTACGTTTACTGCTGGGGGAGCTGTGTTTTGGTGATAGTTCCTGACTGGTAGTTCATTTCTAAGCTATCCTCATAGAAGTCCTCACTGTCCATTCTGTAATGGAGGAACCAGGTGGAAGCAGAAATGCACAGGGAGAGGTTGTCTCAGAACAACACTGAAATGAGCAGTGATCTCTGACATTTCATACTCATCTTGTTCACAGTGTGGTCTCCCTTCCTGCCCCAGTCCCCTCCAAAGCTGCACTGTGCCTCCCTTAGCATGGCAAACTGATTGACATAAAGCCCAGGTGTCACCTAGAAATAAGTGACTAGAGGTGCAGCAAACATTGGTGACAGGGACCAGAAGCCAGCCAGTTTAACTCATTCTTGCTATTCTTCTTCTGGGGCCAAAAGCTCCAGGCTTCTGGCCAGGCAAGAGGCTTGGCATTCATTAACTCTTCATGAGCCAGAGAGAAGAGAAAAGAAAGAAAGGAAAAAAGTCAGGGTCCCTCTCTGTCTCTGTCTGTCTCTCTCTGCCCACCCCCACACATTGGCCTGACTACCTGTTTCATCAAATTCACAAGTGCATGCATACACATACACACACCACACACACACACACACACCCCTACATATGTATGTATGGACATACATACATATAGACATACATACATATAGACAGACAGACATATGTACATTTGGTAGATGGAGCAGAGCTCCAACAGCCACACTTCATTTTTTTCTTTTAGCCTTTTTATACCTTCTTAGATAAAAGATCTTTATAAAATTATTTCACAGGTACATTTTTACACAAAAGGGGAATTACTGAAGGATGTCAATTGTAAGCTCAAAGGAGTATTTCACTTTATAAGCTCATTATAAGTTCAAAGCAACAGTTTTATATAGCCTTGCTGTATCATGTTGCACACCTAAGTCCTCATTATTGATTCTAACTTTATTACATCTTTCTAAAACAACTAAAACCATCTTCTTAAACTTTTTTCCTAAAATTATTTGAATCGGGCTGGAGAGATGGCTCAGTGGTTAAGAGCTCCGACTGCTCTTCCAGAGGTCCTGAGTTCAATTCTTGGCAACCACATGGTGGCTCACAACCATCTGTAATGGTATCCGAAACCTTCTTCTGGTGTGTCTGAAGACAGCTACAGTGTACTCACTCTACAGTGTACTCACATACGTAAAATAAATAAAAATCTTTAAAAAAAAAATTATTTGAATCAAATCAGGAATTTTATAAAGTCATTAATTCTTCTAAACAGCATTAATTCATGAAAGTTCATCCTCATGTTGGCTGCAGGAAACTTGACCAATAGTCCTGGAGTCATTGGGATATGTAATGGTGCAGGAAAGGCTGTCGGCATCAGGAAGCCGTGGCTGTGCCGCTCCAGAGTGCACCCTGCAGCCATCCAGGACAGTAGACATCTGCCCAGGAGCTCACCGCTGGCATGGCCTTCACAGATGGCTTCTCTCAGTTGTCTGTAGGCTTAGATTTCTTAAAACCTATTTTAATATGGGTTCTTAAATGCTTCAACCTCCCTTCTAGCCCACCACACATCAGAGGTATGGAAAAGAAAAGTTATTAGGACACAGGGGAGTGGACCCGTTAGAAGTAGCTCTTTAGGGGTGATTTCAGTCTTCGTTGTCAGGACAGCGGCAGTTCAGTTCCATAGCAAACACCAGATACGAATCAGCAGTGACAACTCCATCCGGAATAGATCCCAGGACTCCAGCGGGTTGGTGAGAGTCTGTGGAAGCGGCGAGAAGCCGCTGGATATCACGGGACGTTCCCTGGCAAGTGACTGCTATAAAGTCAGCGAGCAAGGGTGAGCAATGCGGTGTAAGGAGAACCAGTACAAGAGCACGGTCAGTGAAGACGAGCAAAGCGGAGCAAGGAGAGCCTCGTCCACCCTCTGTGCTCACATTCATAGACTCTCACATGTCTGCTTCAGTAAGGCACCTTTACGACCTGAGTCTCATGAGCTCATGACACATACACACCAGAGCAACAACAAGAACAAGAACAACAGACCAGCACATGTTAGTTGGTTTGATGATGTCTCTTCCATAAGGCTCCCTGGAATTACTCATGGAGTCTGTGCCTACTTGGTTCTTTCATTTTAAAGCTATTTAATAACATTGCAGGAGGTTAGACCATACTTATTACAAAATCAGTAAGGAAATCTATAAAACAAGGCTGTGTGAAGCTGATGCTGTGGTGGCCCCTGTAACCTTAGACTCCTGGCCTGAGTCAGGACTGGGACAAGTTGAGGCCAACATGGCTTACATACCAGGTTCCAGGCTAGCCATTGCTGCCTAGTGAGACCAAGAGAAAGCACGCCAGAACAAGCAGAGGTCCATATGTGCTGCAGATAAGTCACTGTATGGGAAGACATACTGGAATATCAAGGAACTTACATAATACATTATGTTACTCTTGTGTTGTTATAACCAAAACACTTAAACAAGATTGGGAGGAAAGGTTTATTTTCACAGGGTGCTGTCCATCGTGATGTGTATGTGTGTGTCTCTGTCTGTCTCTGTGTGTTTGTCTGTGTCTGTGGTAAATACCATGACCAAAAGCAGCTTGGGGAGGAAAAGACTTATCTTTTAGGCAAGTCCGGTTAGGAACTCAAGGCTGGAACCTGGAGGTAAGAGCTGAAGCAGAGGCTGTGGAGACAGGCTGCTTCTGGAGTTGCTCTCATGGCGTACTCAGCCTTTCTTACATAACCCAGAGTCACTTGCCCAGGAATGACACCTCCCACAGGCTAGTCTCTCCCACATCAATCAAAAAAAAATGAAAAAAAAAAAAAATGACCCACAGACTTGCCTGTTGGCCAATCTAATGAAGGCATCTTCTCACTTAAGGCTTCCTATTCCCAAATGACTCTAGTTTGTGTCAAGTTGACGAAAAACTAGCCAGCACAGTGTGGAAGAAAACATGGCCCATGGGCTGGTTTCAGCTGATGGTGCTTTGATCACTTAACTTCTTGTGACCGTGACCGAGCCTCTCGCCTCGTTGCGGGGTTGCACACTGTTAGTGCTGTGAGAGCAACACGCTTATGTCTCTGTGCCATCTGTTGGCACATCTCTCAGGGTGCGTGTATGTGTACTTTTCCTTTTGAAAACTTAGCTTTATTACAGTTTTGCCTACTGGTCTTAATTTTATGACATGAATTTCCAAGTTGAAATGGTTTGGACCATTTCCATTGTTTCTGAGAATGGGGAAGATGAGAACCCAGTTCATATGTATGGTGCCACCACCTGTGGCGTAGTGCGTGGTTATGCACCCTGAGGGGTGGAGAGTGCCCCCTTCTCAGCGAGAGTGAACATGGGTGCTGCTGGTGGCCACTGCAGGCTTTTCCCTTTTTAACATTTTACTGTTAAACATTCTCCTGCAGCAAGTCCAGCATTGTGATGCTACCGACCTCATTGCAAACCACCAAGCCCTTCTGTTAACCTCCTGGTATCGTGTTGAGCAGGTTAATAACACATGAGGTCTCCACACTGAGCGAGTGCCTCTCTCACCTACTCTTCAGAGTAGATCTTCCTAAGGATCTTTTGGATCCTTTGTGGGGAGTGAGGGAAGGATGGTGCTTACGTGTACTCCTGAGCTGCTCTCTGTTCTTGTTAGTTATTTAAACTAAAACAGCCAGGAAAATGAATGTAAAAACACCTAATTTTAAGTGCCATGCTCTAATTTCAAAGATCCCAAATCCTTTCATGGTGAAGTACTATTCATAGAATTTTACTAAAAACCACACAGAATTTGGGATTAATTTTTTTCTTCCCAATCAAAAGTAAGTAAAGACTGTCAGTAGTACTGGATTTGATGGCCACTCAGCCAGTGCCCTCCTGATGATGGGATTTGAAGAGGGAGTGCCGTGTGCAGACCAAGAGCTCCTCCCTCTGTGTGACCACATGCCCAGGACAGAGCAGACTTCAGAGGCTTTCCAACCATCCAGTAGACCTTGCCTCTGCACTGTGTTCCTGTGGTGTGTACTTTTGTAAAAACCAAGACAATAGCCATTTCATTCAGAATAATTAATTTATAGAAATGTAATAAGTGTTCCACAAGTGCAGACACCAGAATAGTATTCCTGTGGCCTGAGTTTGGGAAACTGCATTTCCAGGAGTCGCTCATAGTCACTACATTTGGTGAACAACTGTGGAACTGCTGTGCGTTCTTTGTGGTGTTAGAAACATTACTTACTCTGACTTCTAGAACTGGCCTCATTCTTGACTAATGCATGGTAGGTAAGGATCTTCCTTTCACAGCTGCATGCACAAAACTTGGTACTAGAGGTTGTGTGTGTGTGTGTGTGTGTGTGTGTGTGCACTCGCACACACGCGCATGCACCTGTGTGTACAAGGCTATCCCTTTATGTGTGTTTTCCAAGTAGGGCAAGACTTCATAAGAAGTCATGTAACTTTCTTTTTGAGAGTGTGTTCATGTGCGCTGGGGTGTAGCTTATTGATAGAGCTTGCCTGGTTGGTATGTGTTAGTGCCTGTGGTTCTTCCCAGCATCATAAAAGATCAATAAATAAAATAAAGGCATTAATTTCAGCATTCTAGATTGTTCTTTCCCAGATACCAAATACAACTTTTAAATGCTATTGATATGCAAGGTTTGGAACTTGATGTTTTTTAAAGTGCATGTAATATCTTAATGCCAGGAAGTTGGTTTTTGTTTGTTTGTTTGTTTTAATGTCTTTTATAGAGTAATTTGTATTTGTGTCTTGTGTTAGGGGCAGGGAAGCAGGAGAAACTAGGAATGAGTGAGCACCTGACTGTGGAAGGAAGTGCAGCTGTAATTAGATAGTAAACCATGGAGGAGATGGTTCCAACCCGAGTAGCAGCTTGTCTGTCTTCTCACCTTAGAAGTCTTCAGTGTCTGGACAAAGTGTTAGTACAGTTAAATATGTTTAATAAGGCCAGATATGACAAGAGGTAATTAGGGCCATGGTACAGTCAAGGACCTTTATAAATTAGAAACATCAAAAGCAACAGCTGCTGAAGACACTTACAATGAGGCTGGGACTTGGTACAGACAGAAACCACGGAGAAGGAAAGGAGAGGAGGACTCTGACCCCAGTGAGCAGCTGTGAGGGAAACAGCTTCTCTCATCCATTCCCATCACTCACGCACCGTCTGCGTACAATGGCGTGGCCTCTCTGCAGGACGTTTTGGCTGTTCCATGCCATTCAACCAGAAGATGTACTTTTGGACGTTTGTCTTAGAAATCACTTGTTTTCACGTAGGAACTTGTACGAATGTTTGTAGTAGCTTTATTCATAATAGCCTACCCATCCATCCTGGGGACACCAATTACCATGAATTAATTCCCCCAGAAATAGAAGGAGCATGTTTTCAGCTCATGGAAGATGAGCCCCGTATGGTGGGCTGAGTGAGAGAAGCCTTGTGGGACTGTCGCTGTAGCAGTGGTAAGACAATAGAAGCACTGATTTCGAGACCAACAGTTCAGTACTTAGGCAGGGGTGACTGATTCTAGAGAGCAGCTCATGGAATCGTAGGATGTGCATGCGTGTGCGCGCGCGCACACACACACACACACACACACACACACACACACAGTCCAGTGTACAGTGGGGATCTGAACAAGCTCTGTATGTTGTGCTGTCAGGTTCTTGGCTTTGATATCATGTCATAATTGTGTGGCATTTGAGCATTAGGAAACAGCCCAAGGTCTATGTCTGTCTGTCTGTCTGTCTGTCTGTCTGTCCTGTGGCATTGGACCCTTAATCTAGTCCACGAGTATGCTCAGTGTTACTCTGCTAGAGTCCATATCACTCAGTTTTTGCCAGCATGCTATGAATCTAAAATTATTTCAAAGAGAAAACCATTAAAAGCTGAATGTCACAATTTTATGAATAGAAGGAGGGAAAGCCAGTATATCCCCAAGAGTAAAATCAGTGTCTAGGGGACTTCGCCTTGTGACTTGGGCTCCTCCCACTGCATAGAAGTCAGATCTGGGACTCACCATAGTGAGTGGGTGTTCTTTCATGGAACTATATCACCATTTCTTATTATTTATGCCTTTTTTAAAAAAAGATTTATTATTATATATAATAAGTACACTGTAGTTGTCTTCAGACACACCAGAAGAGGGCATCAGATCTCATTACAGATGGTTGTGAGCCACCATGGGTTGCTGGAAATTGAACTCAGGCTCTCCAGAAAAACAGCCAGTGCTCTTAACCACTGAGCCATCTCTCCAGCCCCCTATTTATGCCTTTTGTTGTTGAAAAAAAAAAAGTCCACTTTACACGAACACCGCTGATACAGCTAGAAACCATTAAGGAAATGCAGAGAACACGAGGACATTAGCTGTCCTCACATTTTAACAGTCCTGTAATCTGAAAGCTATTTGGTTGTTGACTTTTTTAATCCAAAAAACAGTTTTGGAAGGATTTGTGTGTAAGAATTCAAAGGTTTCTCCGTTCTCCATGACCCTGATACATAATTAGTTTTCTGAACTGTGTAACACCCGACAAAGGATCATAACATTAGATTGTAGTTAGTAGACATTTTAAAAAAGTAATTCTTAAGCTGGATGGTAGCCGCTTGTCTTGATTGCACCACTCAAGAGGCAGAGGCAGGCTGATCTCTTAATTCAAGGCCAGAGTGAGTTCCAGAATAGCCAGGGCTACACAGAGAAGCCCTGTTCAAAAAAAGTAACCCTTGGTCTTACTTATCTCAGGTGAGACACTCCTGACATTTTTCTTAGCACACGTTTAATCCGGTGTGTATGAGTTTTCTTTTATGGTCTAGATGAAGTGTTTCATTCCCTGTCCTGTAGCTGCTTTGGGACCTTCTGTCTTTGTCCCAGGGGCTATCAAAGGTGCTGGATTGCAGAATGGGGTAAGGCTGCTCCTGAAGTGAGCGTGCTGGGTTAGTTTTTGTAAATTTCACATCCATCTGTCTCATTTGTGCCGAGTATGGTTGGTTGTAGCCCCTGAGGTGATAAGCGAGTCTGTGTGTTATGAGTGACTGTCCTGAGATGGATGAATGATGGTGCTAAGGCCCCAAGGGAAGATGTGGGTGTGGCTTGCTAATGCAGCTAGGGGGCCACTTCAGACTTGTGGAAAAACCACTCTGTCTTTTTCTGAAGTTGTTCTTTTTGATCTTAGGACCATTTTCTGAAACCCTGTTGAGTGTGGTGAATCTGCCCAAGGTAGGCCACATGTGCCCCAGGCAGCTATAAATGCAACCTAACACAAAACTTGCTTAGAACTTTGTAAGTTTGGGGAGGGTTTGGGGCGAAGGGGTAATCCGATGACATGGCTGTCAGGCTTGAATTTTATAGGTGACAATATCATGTCGCATGTCTAAAGGTTGGACAAAGCTGCAGGTTTAAGTCTCTGGGCTGACCTGTCTTCTTCCCCCAAACAACAGCCAGCCAGAGTCACTTTTTCTCAAGGGAGGGCTCTGACCAAGACCCTGCATTGAGAAAAGCGGGGTGAGATGCTCTTTAGTTGGGTTTT
The DNA here is from genome assembly GCF_011064425.1 of Rattus rattus. Lineage (NCBI taxonomy): Eukaryota > Metazoa > Chordata > Mammalia > Rodentia > Muridae > Rattus > Rattus rattus. The sequence goes on along the minus strand of NC_046167.1, from coordinate 63,930,173 downwards.
CTTTCAGGTCCATCCGTCCTGCGTGTTGCTTCTTGGCACAGCTCTGTGGATGGTGACAGGGTGGCTCTTGTCTCCCTGACAGCTCAGCAGTCGTGTTTTGTTTTAATTGTCATTTTTAGTTCCATAACCCAAACTCTCCTCACCCCACCTCTGGAGGATTTGAGACATGGTTAGATTTCCTTAACATAAGGAATTCAGATGGAAATCCATGCTGCTAGCAATTCAGACCCTTGGGGTCATTCTAGGAGTCCTGAGAAAATGGAGCACCTTCATTCCTTTACAGATGGTCTTGGGTCTGTACAGTATGACGTTCTCTCTCTAAACAAAAACCCTTTTGATAATTTCTAAATTGATCTTTTGTTTTGAATGGCTAATTTTGGAATTGCTTCTTTTAAACCAGTTTACCTGAGCTATGAAGTGTTTGAAGCATGCTAATGTGTTTTAGAGTTGAATTACACTAATGTGCTTGGCAATTGTCAGGCATTCAACAGATTCATGGACTGTCAAAGCCAAACAAATCAGTAAGTGTCCTCTTGCTGCAGGCTTTCCTGAGTACACAACTCTGCAGGTCTATTGAGAGCACTGGAGGGTGCTGAGTTCAGACAGCCGAGGAGGCCAAGAGAACGATTTAGTGCTGTACTTGGTTCTGTTTCTTGCTAATGTCTATCTGTCTTTGTTTGTGAAGGGGGAGGGGAGAGAAGGATCAATGAATGAATGAATGAATGAATGAATGAATGAATGACTCCTATAGCCTGGGAGTCCCCATCCCTCTGCCTCCACCTTTCAAGAGCTAGGATTCCAGACATGCCCATTCTGTGCTGGCAGTGTGTTCCTGTTAGTGTTGGCTGTGAGTTAATGTCCAGAGTTGTACTGCTGACGGTTCATGTATGCCTGCCACTCCCGACTCCTAACCACCCCCTTAGAGATGCGTGCTTTTACCTCACCATGGAGAGGACCCTAGAGTCATCTGTCCAGAGATGGTTACTGTCCTGTCTCTGTTGTTGTAGCTAACATTGGTTTGTACTCCTAGCCGGTATTTAGATTATAGAACAAGGAAGCCCGGACAATTCTAAGCACTAGACATTATATACTTGGTATGAGATACAAAACCAAACCAAACCACCACCCTCCCTCCGTGCCTGAGTGTTAGGCCTGCCATTCATAGAGGACAGTATGCTCAGGATCTAATGGTGAAGGGGTTGGAGGAGCGCTGAGAGCAAAGACAGGCCTAAGAACCTTTGTACCATGTGCTGTTTGTTCTGTTAAAATTGTTTAATTACATAACTTTGACTTATGTGTACATTGTCTCTGTGCATGTAAGTACCAGTGTCCACAGAGGGCAAAGGGGTCAGATCCCCTGAGCTGGAGTTACAGAGAGCTATAGGGTGCTCTTTGTGGGTGCCAGGGATTGAATTCTGGTCCTCTAGAAGAACATAGGCCCTTAATTGCTGAGCCATTTCTCAAGGCTGGCTACATGCTTCTTCTCCCAAGTTTCTTACTGTATAAAATGCATTTAAAAGTCATGGAGTGGCACCATCATCCCCTGACTTTCCTTCTGAGATTTAAGCTTGGTGCTTTAGATAGGCGGGCAGTGGCTGAGTCCAGGGACCTAAGTCTCCATCCTTGGTGGTGCCAGAGCTAATAATGCTCTACCTCCGTGCCCAGCCTCTTACACGGGCGGTGAGATCAAGCCTCAGGTCTTCATGCTTCTGTAAAGCCCTCGGCCCACTGAGCTGCCTCCCCCACCTTGATAACCTTATTTTTAAAACTTGGAACTTTGTGCCCATTAATAGGACTCCTTTCCCTTCCTTCCCACCGTCCGTCATTCTACCTGTGTGCGACGTTGTCTACCTCAGGTACCATATTGTAGTTTAGTCACAAGTAAGTCCTCCTGAGACTTGCTATCTACTTAATATAATGTTCTTATATAATATATATAAAAATATATAATCATGGTGGAACACGTGTCCACATTTCCTTCCCTTTTCAGGCCAAATGACATATGTGTTCTTACTGCATTTGTTGAGGGTTTCCTATCTTCCCAGAAGTAGTTGACAAGATATTAAAAAGAATGAAATACAGGAACGTTCCTGGAGGAACTCAAGTCTTTACCTGTTTTATCATTTTCATAAGTCAGCCTGAAAAGACAGCACGCACTGCAGAGACGGCTCTGTAGCTGACCACTGGCTGCTCCGTCAGAGCGGGATTTCAGTTCCCAGCACCTACACCAGTGGCTCGAAACTGCCTACGTGACTAACTCCAGTTGTCACCGTCTTGTCTGTGTGGCTATGCAGAGACACAGACATAGAGATAATTGTTGTTTTAATGACAGTTTGGTAGAAACAGTCGGGGTGGGACAAGGTGGATGTCACCGAGAAGTTGTCAGTGACTGACAAGTCACTCCTTGCTGTGAGATGACGAGCATTGCTGAATGGTAGGAGGTCCCAGCAGAGATGGCACCGGGGGCAAGCGCTCAGCATGGCAGGGTGCGGGGGATGCTGCCATCTTCTATGGCAGAATCTGTGTCACCTTCTGCCCAGTCCCCGCTGGGGCTCTCACCACCACTACTCTGCTTCTTCAGCTGAACTCGATACAGAACACGCACAGAAGGTCCTGGAAATGGAGCACACCCAGCAGCTGAAGCTGAAGGAGCGGCAGAAGTTCTTCGAGGAAGCTTTCCAGCAGGACATGGAGCAGTACCTGTCCACAGGTCACCTGCAGATTGCAGAGAGGCGAGGTGAGCTGGGGAGTTCCAGGCTGCTGACAGAGGGGTCTGGGGAACAAACAGTCCAGGGGGTTAGACCTACAGCGAATGTGACTGCCATGATCATGCCTGAGGGGACATTATTTTGCCTCTTCCTTTAATTCTGAGTTCTAGTTGAAAAACTAAAAAATAATTTAATACAATTAAAAATGAAGTTATACAGAATTTTGAAAAGTGTTTTGTTATTTAATGGTGTTCAGGATCTACCCGGGTTCTTAAACATGCTAGGCAACTACTTGACTAAGCCAGAAAAAAAAATGTTGTGGGTTAAAAAAGAAATGACTTATAATGTGGTCCTTTTCTATCTGTGGAGAGTATATGTCACTGCGGCCACAGTCAGCATCGCTGTGGCTGACTTCTCAGATGCCATCAGTTTTCTCCCCAGTGTTAAGTCTCTGAGGGACTGGAGCTGGAGTCATTGGTGGAATGAGTGGTTTGCATGCCTGAGGCTCCTCAGATAAACCAAAGAGGTTGAAAAAAATAGAAAAGGCATTTTAAAGGGTGATTGTCTTTATCAGACATAAGGGACCAATTTAGTTCCAGGAACTTTTCTCCGTAGAGACCAAAATCCCTAGGTGCATGCTGTATATAACCTTTGCTATCTATCCCCCAAGCACTGTCAGGAATCTTCATGTTACTTAGGTTTCCCACAGTGTGAGTGCACGTTCATAGTTAGTGTGGATTGTTTAGAAACGCTGTGAGAAACACTTTGAGAACATGTTTGGTACAGATGGAGCTGTCACAGACCAACCTGTTCTCCACCTTCAGACATGGAGGGCATGGGTGCGGAGGACCACCCGTATCCCAATGACTTCTCTGGCTGAGCTGGTGTTGTGAGGAATAGCATCCAGATTTATAAGTGAACACCTTGGGGGTGAAGACACTGGAAGGTTCCATCTTGTCTCCTGAGGAACTGTCTCCCTCCTGAGTGCAAGCGGGGAGGGCGGGGGAAGGGCAGCTGGTGTTTCCCTCTGGCAGGTACAGTGCAGTTTGCAGAGCACCAGGTCACCAGGTTGAGTGTCCCATCCTCGGTGTGCCACTGCCTCCTGTGGCCTGCCTCGCCTCCATCTCTTGGCTCTCCCTTTCTGTGTCTCCTGCTTTCCCAGCCTTACTTCTTCTCACCTGTCACTCTGTTCCTTGTCCTCAGTGGATGTCCCCACCCGGAAAGGCTATGAGAGCATGAGGAAGGACAGTTCTGCAGAGAAACAGCTGCCCCAGGATGTGCTCAGGATCACCAAAGTTAGCTTTTTAACTCCTGGTAGGTAGCGCAGGTTGGAGGTCTACCCTTTCTTTCTCAAGAGTCTGCTTCTTGCCAGTTTAACCCACTAATAGAGAGAAGCCATGGGTTTTTACTAAGAACACTGTGTTTACAGGGCCTGCTTCAGCTCCTGTGGGACAAAGTAGAAGCCTTGTACCAGCAATTTGCCAAGTACCAGATAGAGCAAACTTGCTAATGCCGTGCCCCTTTAATACAGTTCTTTATGTCGTGGTGACTCCCAGCCATAACACTGTATTCATTGCTACTTTATAGTTATAATTTTACTACTGTTAGAATCGCATTGCAGATACCTAGTGTGCAGGATTTCTGGCATGCGACCCCCGAAAGGATTGAGAATTTGATACAGAGGGACTCGAGGCAGGCGTCCGTCACGGCTCTGACACTGATATGCAGCAGGCTTCGTGTCAGGAGATGGCTTTCTCCTTGGCCCGTAGAGAGCCCTTTGTGTTTTTTCATGTGGCCAATATCAGGGTCTTAGGGTTCTACTGCTGTGAGGAGACACCACGACCACACAACTCTTAGAAAGGAGAACATTTAATTGAGGCTGGCTTACCGTTCAGAGGTTTGGACCATTATCATCATGGCGGGAAGCGTGCAGCAGGCACTGTTGAGAGTGCTACATCTTGTTCTGCAAACAGCAGAAGGAGAAGATGTACCACACTAGGCTTGGCTTGAACATTTGACACCTCAAGACCTGCCCCACAATGATAGACTTCCTCCAACAAGGCCACACTTCCTACTAGTGCCACTCCCTATGGGCCAAGCATTCAAACACATGAGTCATGGAGGCCATTCCTATTCAAACCACCACATTCTACTCCCCGGTTCCCATAGACTTGTAAACCATAACATAATGTAAAGTGCATTTACTCCAACTTCAAAAGTCCCCATGGTCTATCACAGGCTCAACAATGTTTAAAAGTCCAAAGTTTAAAGACTTCTGAGATTCATGTACTCTCTTAGCTGTGATCCCCTATAAAATTAAAATCAAACAACAGATCACATCCTTCCAACATCTAATGGCATAGGGTGTGTGTGTGTGTGTGTGTGTGTGTGTGTGTGTGTGTGTGTGTGTGTTTCCCCAAAATGGAGGAAATGGAGTGTGTAAGGAAATACTGGATCAAAGCGAGCCGGAGACCAGCTAGCCAAACCCTAAACTCCTGCCTTTTCACATCTTAACGGCAAATCCTTTTTCAGCTTTTTTGACTACAGCATATTTCTTTCTCCTGGGCTGGTTCTACTCCCTGTTAGCAGCTCTCCTGGGCAAGTATCCCAGGGCTCTGGCATCTCCAACATCTTGGGTCTCCAAGGGAACTCAGGCTTCATCGTCACATCTTCTCACAGTGGCCTTGCAGAAACACTCTTGCCACACGCCTAGCCTCACCAGCTTCCCTTAGACATGGCTGGAAATCCCATGACCCCTTCATGCAGTGGCCTCTCTGGGATGCCATGCAGGGACACCCCTGGTACATTCCTAGCCACAGTCTTCCTCAGACATGGAGGGAAAATCCATCGTTGGTTCTAAAGCCAGAACCATGTGGCTGAGGCTGCCGAATTCTGCCTTGCTGGGGCTGGAACATGGTCCCCTCATTCAATTACAACTTTACCAGCTTTCTATTTTCTATGGTTTCCTTCACTGCCTGAGCTTGGCCGTCCTGGAACTTGCTCTCTAGATCAGGCTGTCCTTGAACTCAGAGATCTGCATGCCTCTGTCTCCTAAGTGCTGGGATTAAAGGTATGTCCCACCATACCTGGATCTAAGCTGCTCTTTAATTTCTTTTCAGTGCTCTGAGGGCACTGCTGCCTTTAATCCATTTATCCTCTGACTTTTCTTGAATCTTTTGATGTCCTTGGGCACAGGCTTTAGTTCCTTTCTTCCTCGTGCCCCCTTTCATTATAGATCTTTGTAAGCATGGCATTAATAACCACAGGACACAGTCCAAACTAGGCTCATTTGAAATCTTGTCTGCAAATGCAATTAATTCAAAACTCTTCAATTTAGCCTCAGTCTGATTTTTTGAACACCAAAATATCCCAGGAATAATCACTAGGTTACTAAACCTCTTCTCCTCTGAAGCCTCTTGAGTCAGGCCTACAGTTCAAATCACCCTCAGCACCGCCATCTTCCATTCTCTTACTAGTATGGCCCATTTAGCATCCCTAAAGCATTCACATCACTTTCCTAACACAGAGTCCCAAAGTCCAAAATAAACCAAACAAAAACATGGTTAGGACTATCAGAGCGATACCCTAGTCCCTGCTACTTAGCGTCTGTCTTAGCTGGGGTTTTGTTGCTGTCGAGAGACATGATGGCCACGGCAACTCTTAGAAAGGAAGCCATCTAACTGGAGCTGTAATGAAACTGCATTAAAGTACAGGCTCAGGGTTTAGTTCATTCTCATCATGGCGGCAGACATGGTGCTAGAGAAGGAGCTGACAGCTCTACCTCTTGATCCCCAGGCAGCAAAAGGGGACTGTGTGCCACACTGGGTGTAGCATGCGCATAGGAGACCTCAGAGCCCTCTCCTACAGTGACGCCCTCCTCGCTCCAGCGAGGCCAGAGCTCCTCACAGCCCCCTGTCCTACGGGCCAAGCATTCAGATACATGAGTTTATTGGGGCCATACCTACTCAAACCAACACAATCGGGTATCTTTTTATTTATTTATTTATTATGAGTACACTGTAGCTGTCTTCAGACACATCAGAAGAGGGCATCAGATCTCATTACAGATGGTTGTGAGCCACCATGTGGTTGCTGGGATTTGAACTCAGGACCTCGGGAAGAGCAGTTGGTGCTCTTAACCATTGAGCCATCTCTCCAGCCCTTTTATTTATTTTTAATTAATTAATTGATATTATTTGATCTTTGGTGTTAGAACATGCTAGGCAGATGCTGAGAGCCACACCTCTAATTCTCGGTGTATCTTACAGGGCACTGATCTTCTCTTGGGTCCCAGTACTCGTGAGTTCCTCTAACCTTAATTACCTGAAAATCCAATCTTAAAGTACTCGTATTGGAGATTAGCATTTCAACAAATTAATTTTGGGACTAACTTTAGCCATTCCATCTATACAGATAATACCCAGCCTAGCAAAGCTGCCTGGTGTTCTGGAGGACTGTGGTAACATCGTAAGAACTCTTTGTTGCTGAGAAATGTAACTCTACCCTGTTCACTCTGGCCCAGAATATCCTGGATGTCTGTCATCCTGGATGTCTGTCATCAGGCCAGAGGAGGCATAGATGGAGAGAAAGTTCCCTGAGATGTTTCTCTGTCTCAGGAGGACATGACCTACGGGTGACCTTGTGGGCTGATGAGGAGTACGTGCTGATGGCTCCAGAGGCGCTCTTCTCTGGCAGAGGCCAGCTAGGACCAGGTACTGCTGCAAATGTGGCTAGCGCTTGGCAAGGAGAAGGCACACAATAGGTCCTTGTTGTATGAAGCATCATTCAGTGGGTTAATCACTATGGTTTTGAACATTTCAAGAATAATTCTTTCAAGCTGCCAGAACGTGTTTGGATATGATTCATAATTAAATTAAAAAAAGAATCCAGGCAGTTGTTTCCATTACGTGCATCTTTCAGGCAAGCACTGTTGAACACATTTGCCTTAGCTAGAGTGGAAACATTCCTGTTAACAGGAATCAGGTGTCTTAGCTGTGACGAG